>NW_028115515.1:0-223009 GCF_964273445.1 Streptopelia decaocto | reverse complement strand
GATTTGAAAAGTTTCAATGGGAATGGGAAGAATTGGGACAAAAATTGGGAAAATTTTTAAGGGACTTTGAAAAAATTTCAACTGGAATTTTAGCCATTTTTTGACGTGAAATTGTAAACATGTGGACATGGATTTTGAAAATTCTAGAGAGAATTTTAAAAGCTTCAAGAGAATTTCAACTATTTTGAGAGGGATTTGAAAAGTTTCAATGGGAATGGGAAGAACTGGGACAAAAATTGGAAAATTTGAAGGGACTTTGAAAAAATTTCAACTGGAATTTTAGCCATTTTTTGACGTGAAATTGTAAACATGTGGACATGGATTTTGAAAATTCTAGAGAGAATTTTAAAAGCTTCAAGAGAATTTCAACAATTTTGAGAGGGATTTGAAAAGTTTCAATGGGAATGGGAAGAATTGGGACAAAAATTGGAAAATTTTTAAGGGACTTTGAAAAAATTTCAACTGGAATTTTAGCCATTTTTTGACGTGAAATTGTAAACATGTGGACATGGATTTTGAAAATTCTAGAGAGAATTTTAAAAGCTTCAAGAGAATTTCAACAATTTTGAGAGGGATTTGAAAAGTTTCAATGGGAATGGGAAGAATTGGGACAAAAATTGGAAAATTTTTAAGGGACTTTGGAAAAAATTTCAACTGGAATTTTAGCCATTTTTTGACGTGAAATTGTAAACATGTGGACATGGATTTTGAAAATTCTAGAGAGAATTTTAAAAGCTTCAAGAGAATTTCAACAATTTTGAGAGGGATTTGAAAAGTTTCAATGGGAATGGGAAGAATTGGGACAAAAATTGGAAAATTTTTAAGGGACTTGGAAAAAATTTCAACTGGAATTTTAGCCATTTTTTGACGTGAAATTGTAAACATGTGGCCATGGATTTTGAAAATTCTAGAGAGAATTTTAAAAGCTTCAAGAGAATTTCAACAATTTTGAGAGGGATTTGAAAAGTTTCAATGGAATGGGAAGAATTGGGACAAAAATTGGAAAATTTTTAAGGGACTTGGAAAAAATTTCAACTGGAATTTTAGCCATTTTTTGACGTGAAATTGTAAACATGTGGACATGGATTTTGAAAATTCTAGAGAGAATTTTAAAAGCTTCAAGAGAATTTCAACAATTTTGAGAGGGATTTGAAAAGTTTCAATGGGAATGGGAAGAATTGGGACAAAAATTGGAAAATTTTTAAGGGACTTGAAAAAATTTCAACTGGAATTTTAGCCATTTTTTGACGTGAAATTGTAAACATGTGGACATGGATTTTGAAAATTCTAGAGAGAATTTTAAAAGCTTCAAGAGAATTTCAACAATTTTGAGAGGGATTTGAAAAGTTTCAATGGGAATGGGAAGAATTGGGACAAAAATTGGAAATTTTTAAGGGACTTTGAAAAAATTTCAACTGGAATTTTAGCCATTTTTTGACGTGAAATTGTAAACATGTGGACATGGATTTTGAAAATTCTAGAGAGAATTTTAAAAGCTTCAAGAGAATTTCAACAATTTTGAGAGGGATTTGAAAAGTTTCAATGGGAATGGGAAGAATTGGGACAAAAATTGGAAAATTTTTAAGGGACTTTGAAAAAATTTCAACTGGAATTTTAGCCATTTTTTGACGTGAAATTGTAAACATGTGGACATGGATTTTGAAAATTCTAGAGAGAATTTTAAAAGCTTCAAGAGAATTTCAACAATTTTGAGAGGGATTTGAAAAGTTTCAATGGGAATGGGAAGAATTGGGACAAAAATTGGAAAATTTTTAAGGGACTTTGAAAAAATTTCAACTGGAATTTTAGCCATTTTTGACGTGAAATTGTAAACATGTGGACATGGATTTTGAAAATTCTAGAGAGAATTTTAAAAGCTTCAAGAGAATTTCAACAATTTTGAGAGGGATTTGAAAAGTTTCAATGGGAATGGGAAGAATTGGGACAAAAATTGGAAAATTTTTAAGGGACTTTGAAAAAATTTCAACTGGAATTTTAGCCATTTTTTGACGTGAAATTGTAAACATGTGGACATGGATTTTGAAAATTCTAGAGAGAATTTTAAAAGCTTCAAGAGAATTTCAACAATTTTGAGAGGGATTTGAAAAGTTTCAATGGGAATGGGAAGAATTGGGACAAAAATTGGAAAATTTTTAAGGGACTTTGAAAAAATTTCAACTGGAATTTTAGCCATTTTTTGACGTGAAATTGTAAACATGTGGACATGGATTTTGAAAATTCTAGAGAGAATTTTAAAAGCTTCAAGAGAATTTCAACAATTTTGAGAGGGATTTGAAAAGTTTCAATGGGAATGGGAAGAATTGGGACAAAAATTGGAAAATTTTTAAGGGACTTTGAAAAAATTTCAACTGGAATTTTAGCCATTTTTTGACGTGAAATTGTAAACATGTGGACATGGATTTTGAAAATTCTAGAGAGAATTTTAAAAGCTTCAAGAGAATTTCAACAATTTTGAGAGGGATTTGAAAAGTTTCAATGGGAATGGGAAGAATTGGGACAAAAATTGGAAAATTTTTAAGGGACTTTGAAAAAATTTCAACTGGAATTTTAGCCATTTTTTGACGTGAAATTGTAAACATGTGGCCATGGATTTTGAAAATTCTAGAGAGAATTTTAAAAGCTTCAAGAGAATTTCAACAATTTTGAGAGGGATTTGAAAAGTTTCAATGGGAATGGGAAGAATTGGGACAAAAATTGGAAAATTTTGAAGGGACTTTGAAAAAATTTCAACTGGAATTTTAGCCATTTTTTGACGTGAAATTGTAAACATGTGGACATGGATTTTGAAAATTCTAGAGAGAATTTTAAAAGCTTCAAGAGAATTTCAACAATTTTGAGAGGGATTTGAAAAGTTTCAATGGGAATGGGAAGAATTGGGACAAAAATTGGAAAATTTTTAAGGGACTTTGAAAAAATTTCAACTGGAATTTTAGCCATTTTTTGACGTGAAATTGTAAACATGTGGACATGGATTTTGAAAATTCTAGAGAGAATTTTAAAAGCTTCAAGAGAATTTCAACAATTTTGAGAGGGATTTGAAAAGTTTCAATGGGAATGGGAAGAATTGGGACAAAAATTGGAAAATTTTGAAGGGACTTTGAAAAAATTTCAACTGGAATTTTAGCCATTTTTTGACGTGAAATTGTAAACATGTGGACATGGATTTTGAAAATTCTAGAGAGAATTTTAAAAGCTTCAAGAGAATTTCAACAATTTTGAGAGGGATTTGAAAAGTTTCAATGGGAATGGGAAGAATTGGGACAAAAATTGGAAAATTTTTAAGGGACTTTGAAAAAATTTCAACTGGAATTTTAGCCATTTTTTGACGTGAAATTGTAAACATGTGGACATGGATTTTGAAAATTCTAGAGAGAATTTTAAAAGCTTCAAGAGAATTTCAACAATTTTGAGAGGGATTTGAAAGTTTCAATGGGAATGGGAAGAATTGGGACAAAAATTGGAAAATTTTGAAGGGACTTTGAAAAAATTTCAACTGGAATTTTAGCAAATTTTTACATGAAATTGTAAACATGTGGACATGGATTTTGAAAATTCTGGAGAGAATTTTAAAAGCTTCAAGAGAATTTCAACAATTTTGAGAGGGATTTGAAAAGTTTCAATGGGAATGGGAAGAATTGGGACAAAAATTGGAAAATTTTGAAGGGACTTTGAAAAAATTTCAACTGGAATTTTAGCCATTTTTTGACGTGAAATTGTAAACATGTGGACATGGATTTTGAAAATTCTAGAGAGAATTTTAAAAGCTTCAAGAGAATTTCAACAATTTTGAGAGGGATTTGAAAAGTTTCAATGGGAATGGGAAGAATTGGGACAAAAATTGGAAAATTTTTAAGGGACTTTGGAAAAAATTTCAACTGGAATTTTAGCCATTTTTTGACGTGAAATTGTAAACATGTGGACATGGATTTTGAAAATTCTAGAGAGAATTTTAAAAGCTTCAAGAGAATTTCAACAATTTTGAGAGGGATTTGAAAAGTTTCAATGGGAATGGGAAGAATTGGGACAAAAATTGGAAATTTTGAAGGGACTTTGAAAAAATTTCAACTGGAATTTTAGCCATTTTTTGACGTGAAATTGTAAACATGTGGACATGGATTTTGAAAATTCTAGAGAGAATTTTAAAAGCTTCAAGAGAATTTCAACAATTTTGAGAGGGATTTGAAAAGTTTCAATGGGAATGGGAAGAATTGGGACAAAAATTGGAAAATTTTTAAGGGACTTGGAAAAAATTTCAACTGGAATTTTAGCCATTTTTTGACGTGAAATTGTAAACATGTTGACAATGGATTTTGAAAATTCTAGAGAGAATTTTAAAAGCTTCAAGAGAATTTCAACAATTTTGAGAGGGATTTGAAAAGTTTCAATGGGAATGGGAAGAATTGGGACAAAAATTGGAAAATTTTTAAGGGACTTTGAAAAATTTCAACTGGAATTTTAGCCATTTTTTGACGTGAAATTGTAAACATGTGGACATGGATTTTGAAAATTCTGGAGAGAATTTTAAAAGCTTCAAGAGAATTTCAACAATTTGGAGAGGGATTTGAAAAGTTTCAATGGGAATGGGAAGAATTGGGACAAAAATTGGAAAATTTTTAAGGGACTTTGGAAAAAATTTCAACTGGAATTTTAGCCATTTTTTGAGTGAAATTGTAAACATGTGGACATGGATTTTGAAAATTCTAGAGAGAATTTTAAAAGCTTCAAGAGAATTTCAACAATTTTGAGAGGGATTTGAAAAGTTTCAATGGGAATGGGAAGAATTGGGACAAAAATTGGAAAATTTTTAAGGGACTTTGAAAAAATTTCAACTGGAATTTTAGCCATTTTTTGACGTGAAATTGTAAACATGTGGACATGGATTTTGAAAATTCTAGAGAGAATTTTAAAAGCTTCAAGAGAATTTCAACAATTTGGAGAGGGATTTGAAAAGTTTCAATGGGAATGGGAAGAATTGGGACAAAAATTGGAAAATTTTGAAGGGACTTTGAAAAAATTTCAACTGGAATTTTAGCCATTTTTTGACGTGAAATTGTAAACATGTGGACATGGATTTTGAAAATTCTAGAGAGAATTTTAAAAGCTTCAAGAGAATTTCAACAATTTTGAGAGGGATTTGAAAAGTTTCAATGGGAATGGGAAGAATTGGGACAAAAATTGGAAAATTTTTAAGGGACTTTGAAAAAATTTCAACTGGAATTTTAGCCATTTTTTGACGTGAAATTGTAAACATGTGGACATGGATTTTGAAAATTCTAGAGAGAATTTTAAAAGCTTCAAGAGAATTTCAACAATTTGAGAGGGATTTGAAAAGTTTCAATGGGAATGGGAAGAATTGGGACAAAAATTGGAAAATTTTTAAGGGACTTTGAAAAAATTTCAACTGGAATTTTAGCCATTTTTTGACGTGAAATTGTAAACATGTGGACATGGATTTTGAAAATTCTAGAGAGAATTTTAAAAGCTTCAAGAGAATTTCAACAATTTTGAGAGGGATTTGAAAAGTTTCAATGGGAATGGGAAGAATTGGGACAAAAATTGGAAAATTTTTAAGGGACTTTGAAAAAATTTCAACTGGAATTTTAGCCATTTTTTGACGTGAAATTGTAAACATGTGGACATGGATTTTGAAAATTCTGGAGAGAATTTTAAAAGACCCCAAGAGAATTTCAACAATTTTGAGAGGGATTTGAAAAGTTTCAATGGGAATGGGAAGAATTGGGACAAAAATTGGAAAATTTTTAAGGGACTTGGAAAAATTTCAACTGGAATTTTAGCCATTTTTTGAGGTGAAATTGTAAACATGTGGACATGGATTTTGAAAATTCTAGAGAGAATTTTAAAAGCTTCAAGAGAATTTCAACAATTTTGAGAGGGATTTGAAAAGTTTCAATGGGAATGGGAAGAATTGGGACAAAAATTGGAAAATTTTGAAGGGACTTTGAAAAAATTTCAACTGGAATTTTAGCCATTTTTTGACGTGAAATTGTAAACATGTGGACATGGATTTTGAAAATTCTGGAGAGAATTTTAAAAGATCCAAGAGAATTTCAACAATTTTGAGAGGGATTTGAAAAGTTTCAATGGGAATGGGAAGAATTGGGACAAAAATTGGAAAATTTTTAAGGGACTTTGAAAAAATTTCAACTGGAATTTTAGCCATTTTTTGACGTGAAATTGTGAACATGTGGACATGGATTTTGAAAATTCTGAGAGAATTTTAAAAGCTTCAAGAGAATTTCAACAATTTTGAGAGGGATTTGAAAAGTTTCAATGGGAATGGGAAGAATTGGGACAAAAATTGGAAAATTTTTAAGGGACTTTGAAAAAATTTCAACTGGAATTTTAGCCATTTTTTGACGTGAAATTGTAAACATGTGGACATGGATTTTGAAAATTCTAGAGAGAATTTTAAAAGCTTCAAGAGAATTTCAACAATTTTGAGAGGGATTTGAAAAGTTTCAATGGGAATGGGAAGAACTGGGACAAAAATTGGAAAATTTTGAAGGGACTTTGAAAAAATTTCAACTGGAATTTTAGCCATTTTTTGACGTGAAATTGTAAACATGTGGACATGGATTTTGAAAATTCTAGAGAGAATTTTAAAAGCTTCAAGAGAATTTCAACAATTTTGAGAGGGATTTGAAAAGTTTCAATGGGAATGGGAAGAATTGGGACAAAAATTGGAAAATTTTTAAGGGACTTTGAAAAAATTTCAACTGGAATTTTAGCCATTTTTTGACGTGAAATTGTAAACATGTGGCCATGGATTTTGAAAATTCTAGAGAGAATTTTAAAAGCTTCAAGAGAATTTCAACAATTTTGAGAGGGATTTGAAAAGTTTCAATGGGAATGGGAAGAATTGGGACAAAAATTGGAAAATTTTTAAGGGACTTTGGAAAAAATTTCAACTGGAATTTTAGCCATTTTTTGACGTGAAATTGTAAACATGTGGACATGGATTTTGAAAATTCTAGAGAGAATTTTAAAAGCTTCAAGAGAATTTCAACAATTTTGAGAGGGATTTGAAAAGTTTCAATGGAAATGGGAAGAATTGGGACAAAAATTGGAAAATTTTTAAGGGACTTTGGAAAAAATTTCAACTGGAATTTTAGCCATTTTTTGACGTGAAATTGTAAACATGTGGCCATGGATTTTGAAAATTCTAGAGAGAATTTTAAAAGCTTCAAGAGAATTTCAACAATTTTGAGAGGGATTTGAAAAGTTTCAATGGGAATGGGAAGAATTGGGACAAAAATTGGAAAATTTTTAAGGGACTTGGAAAAAATTTCAACTGGAATTTTAGCCATTTTTTGACGTGAAATTGTAAACATGTGGACATGGATTTTGAAAATTCTAGAGAGAATTTTAAAAGCTTCAAGAGAATTTCAACAATTTTGAGAGGGATTTGAAAAGTTTCAATGGGAATGGGAAGAATTGGGACAAAAATTGGAAAATTTTTAAGGGACTTTGAAAAAATTTCAACTGGAATTTTAGCCATTTTTTGACGTGAAATTGTGAACATCTGCACATGGATTTTGAAAATTCTAGAGAGAATTTTAAAAGCTTCAAGAGAATTTCAACAATTTTGAGAGGGATTTGAAAAGTTTCAATGGGAATGGGAAGAATTGGGACAAAAATTGGAAAATTTTTAAGGGACTTTGAAAAATTTCAACTGGAATTTTAGCCATTTTTTGACGTGAAATTGTAAACATGTGGACATGGATTTTGAAAATTCTAGAGAGAATTTTAAAAGCTTCAAGAGAATTTCAACAATTTTGAGAGGGATTTGAAAAGTTTCAATGGGAATGGGAAGAATTGGGACAAAAATTGGAAAATTTTTAAGGGACTTTGAAAAAATTTCAACTGAATTTTAGCCATTTTTTGACGTGAAATTGTAAACATGTGGACATGGATTTTGAAAATTCTAGAGAGAATTTTAAAAGCTTCAAGAGAATTTCAACAATTTTGAGAGGGATTTGAAAAGTTTCAATGGGAATGGGAAGAATTGGGACAAAAATTGGAAAACTTTTAAGGGACTTTGAAAAAATTTCAACTGGAATTTTAGCAAATTTTTACATGAAATTGTAAACATGTGGACATGGATTTTGAAAATTCTAGAGAGAATTTTAAAAGCTTCAAGAGAATTTCAACAATTTTGAGAGGGATTTGAAAAGTTTCAATGGGAATGGGAAGAATTGGGACAAAAATTGGAAAATTTTTAAGGGACTTTGAAAAAATTTCAACTGGAATTTTAGCCATTTTTTGACGTGAAATTGTAAACATGTGGACATGGATTTTGAAAATTCTAGAGAGAATTTTAAAAGCTTCAAGAGAATTTCAACAATTTTGAGAGGGATTTGAAAAGTTTCAATGGGAATGGGAAGAATTGGGACAAAAATTGGAAAATTTTTAAGGGACTTTGAAAAAATTTCAACTGGAATTTTAGCCATTTTTTGACGTGAAATTGTAAACATGTGGACATGGATTTTGAAAATTCTAGAGAGAATTTTAAAAGCTTCAAGAGAATTTCAACAATTTTGAGAGGGATTTGAAAAGTTTCAATGGGAATGGGAAGAATTGGGACAAAAATTGGAAAATTTTGAAGGGACTTTGAAAAAATTTCAACTGGAATTTTAGCCATTTTTTGACGTGAAATTGTAAACATGTGGACATGGATTTTGAAAATTCTAGAGAGAATTTTAAAAGCTTCAAGAGAATTTCAACAATTTTGAGAGGGATTTGAAAAGTTTCAATGGGAATGGGAAGAATTGGGACAAAAATTGGAAAATTTTTAAGGGACTTGGAAAAAATTTCAACTGGAATTTTAGCCATTTTTTGACGTGAAATTGTAAACATGTGGACATGGATTTTGAAAATTCTGGAGAGAATTTTAAAAGCTTCAAGAGAATTTCAACAATTTGGAGAGGGATTTGAAAAGTTTCAATGGGAATGGGAAGAATTGGGACAAAAATTGGAAAATTTTTAAGGGACTTTGAAAAAATTTCAACTGGAATTTTAGCCATTTTTTGACGTGAAATTGTAAACATGTGGACATGGATTTTGAAAATTCTAGAGAGATTTTAAAAGCTTCAAGAGAATTTCAACAATTTTGAGAGGGATTTGAAAAGTTTCAATGGGAATGGGAAGAATTGGGACAAAAATTGGAAAATTTTTAAGGGACTTTGAAAAAATTTCAACTGGAATTTTAGCCATTTTTTGACGTGAAATTGTAAACATGTGGACATGGATTTTGAAAATTCTAGAGAGAATTTTAAAAGCTTCAAGAGAATTTCAACAATTTTGAGAGGGATTTGAAAAGTTTCAATGGGAATGGGAAGAATTGGGACAAAAATTGGAAAATTTTGAAGGGACTTTGAAAAAATTTCAACTGGAATTTTAGCCATTTTTTGACGTGAAATTGTAAACATGTGGACATGGATTTTGAAAATTCTGGAGAGAATTTTAAAAGCTTCAAGAGAATTTCAACAATTTTGAGAGGGATTTGAAAAGTTTCAATGGGAATGGGAAGAATTGGGACAAAAATTGGAAAATTTTTAAGGGACTTTGAAAAAATTTCAACTGGAATTTTAGCCATTTTTTGACGTGAAATTGTAAACATGTGGACATGGATTTTGAAAATTCTAGAGAGAATTTTAAAAGCTTCAAGAGAATTTCAACAATTTTGAGAGGGATTTGAAAAGTTTCAATGGGAATGGGAAGAATTGGGACAAAAATTGGAAAATTTTGAAGGGACTTTGAAAAAATTTCAACTGGAATTTTAGCCATTTTTTGACGTGAAATTGTAAACATGTGGACATGGATTTTGAAAATTCTAGAGAGAATTTTAAAAGCTTCAAGAGAATTTCAACAATTTTGAGAGGGATTTGAAAAGTTTCAATGGGAATGGAAGAATTGGGACAAAAATTGGAAAATTTTTAAGGGACTTGGAAAAAATTTCAACTGGAATTTTAGCCATTTTTTGACGTGAAATTGTAAACATGTGGACATGGATTTTGAAAATTCTGGAGAGAATTTTAAAAGCTTCAAGAGAATTTCAACAATTTGGAGAGGGATTTGAAAAGTTTCAATGGGAATGGGAAGAATTGGGACAAAAATTGGAAAATTTTTAAGGGACTTTGAAAAAATTTCAACTGGAATTTTAGCCATTTTTTGACGTGAAATTGTAAACATGTGGACATGGATTTTGAAAATTCTAGAGAGATTTTAAAAGCTTCAAGAGAATTTCAACAATTTTGAGAGGGATTTGAAAAGTTTCAATGGGAATGGGAAGAATTGGGACAAAAATTGGAAAATTTTTAAGGGACTTTGAAAAAATTTCAACTGGAATTTTAGCCATTTTTTGACGTGAAATTGTAAACATGTGGACATGGATTTTGAAAATTCTAGAGAGAATTTTAAAAGCTTCAAGAGAATTTCAACAATTTTGAGAGGGATTTGAAAAGTTTCAATGGGAATGGGAAGAATTGGGACAAAAATTGGAAAATTTTGAAGGGACTTTGAAAAAATTTCAACTGGAATTTTAGCCATTTTTTGACGTGAAATTGTAAACATGTGGACATGGATTTTGAAAATTCTGGAGAGAATTTTAAAAGCTTCAAGAGAATTTCAACAATTTTGAGAGGGATTTGAAAAGTTTCAATGGGAATGGGAAGAATTGGGACAAAAATTGGAAAATTTTTAAGGGACTTGGAAAAAATTTCAACTGGAATTTTAGCAATTTTGACGTGAAATTGTAAAAATCTGGACATGGATTTGGAAAATTCTAGTGAGAAGTGTCAAACTTTCAACAGGATATCAACAATTTTGAGAGGGATTTGAAAAGTTTCAATGGGAATGGGAAGAATTGGGACAAAAATTGGAAAATTTTGAAGGGACTTTGAAAAAATTTCAACTGGAATTTTAGCCATTTTTTGACGTGAAATTGTAAACATGTGGACATGGATTTTGAAAATTCTGGAGAGAATTTTAAAAGCTTCAAGAGAATTTCAACAATTTTGAGAGGGATTTGAAAAGTTTCAATGGGAATGGGAAGAATTGGGACAAAAATTGGAAAATTTTTAAGGGACTTGTAAAGAATTTCAACTGGAATTTTAGCCATTTTTTGACGTGAAATTGTAAACATGTGGACATGGATTTTGAAAATTCTAGAGAGAATTTTAAAAGCTTCAAGAGAATTTCAACAATTTTGAGAGGGATTTGAAAGTTTCAATGGGAATGGGAAGAATTGGGACAAAAATTGGAAAATTTTTAAGGGACTTGGAAAAAATTTCAACTGGAATTTTAGCAATTTTGACGTGAAATTGTAAAAATCTGGACATGGATTTGGAAAATTCTAGTGAGAAGTGTCAAACTTTCAACAGGATTTCAACAATTTTGAGAGGGATTTGAAAAGTTTCAATGGGAATGGGAAGAATTGGGACAAAAATTGGAAAATTTTGAAGGGACTTTGAAAAAATTTCAACTGGAATTTTAGCCATTTTTTGACGTGAAATTGTAAACATGTGGACATGGATTTTGAAAATTCTGGAGAGAATTTTAAAAGCTTCAAGAGAATTTCAACAATTTTGAGAGGGATTTGAAAAGTTTCAATGGTAATGGGAAGAATTGGGACAAAAATTGGAAAATTTTTAAGGGACTTTGAAAAAATTTCAACTGGAATTTTAGCCATTTTTTGACGTGAAATTGTAAACATGTGGACATGGATTTTGAAAATTCTGGAGAGAATTTTAAAAGCTTCAAGAGAATTTCAACAATTTTGAGAGGGATTTGAAAAGTTTCAATGGGAATGGGAAGAATTGGGACAAAAATTGGAAAATTTTTAAGGGACTTGGAAAAAATTTCAACTGGAATTTTAGCAATTTTTTGACGTGAAATTGTAAAAATCTGGACATGGATTTGGAAAATTCTAGTGAGAAGTGTCAAACCTTCAACAGGATTTCAACAATTTTGAGAGGGATTTGAAAAGTTTCAATGGGAATGGGAAGAATTGGGACAAAAATTGGAAAATTTTGAAGGGACTTTGAAAAAATTTCAACTGGAATTTTAGCCATTTTTTGACGTGAAATTGTAAACATGTGGACATGGATTTTGAAAATTCTGGAGAGAATTTTAAAAGCTTCAAGAGAATTTCAACAATTTTGAGAGGGATTTGAAAAGTTTCAATGGGAATGGGAAGAATTGGGACAAAAATTGGAAAATTTTTAAGGGACTTTGAAAAAATTTCAACTGGAATTTTAGCCATTTTTTGACGTGAAATTGTAAACATGTGGACATGGATTATGAAAATTCTAGAGAGAATTTTAAAAGCTTCAAGAGAATTTCAACAATTTTGAGAGGGATTTGAAAAGTTTCAATGGGAATGGGAAGAATTGGGACAAAAATTGGAAAATTTTTAAGGGACTTGGAAAAAATTTCAACTGGAATTTTAGCAATTTTGACGTGAAATTGTAAAAATCTGGACATGGATTTGGAAAATTCTAGTGAGAAGTGTCAAACTTTCAACAGGATTTCAACAATTTTGAGAGGGATTTGAAAAGTTTCAATGGGAATGGGAAGAATTGGGACAAAAATTGGAAAATTTTGAAGGGACTTTGAAAAAATTTCAACTGGAATTTTAGCCATTTTTTGACGTGAAATTGTAAACATGTGGACATGGATTTTGAAAATTCTGGAGAGAATTTTAAAAGCTTCAAGAGAATTTCAACAATTTTGAGAGGGATTTGAAAAGTTTCAATGGGAATGGGAAGAATTGGGACAAAAATTGGAAAATTTTGAAGGGACTTGGAAAAAATTTCAACTGGAATTTTAGCCATTTTTTGACGTGAAATTGTAAACATGTGGACATGGATTTTGAAAATTCTGGAGAGAATTTTAAAAGCTTCAAGAGAATTTCAACAATTTTGAGAGGGATTTGAAAAGTTTCAATGGGAATGGGAAGAATTGGGACAAAAATTGGAAAATTTTTAAGGGACTTGGAAAAAATTTCAACTGGAATTTTAGCCATTTTTTGACGTGAAATTGTAAACATGTGGACATGGATTTTGAAAATTCTGGAGAGAATTTTAAAAGCTTCAAGAGAATTTCAACAATTTTGAGAGGGATTTGAAAAGTTTCAATGGGAATGGGAAGAATTGGGACAAAAATTGGAAAATTTTGAAGGGACTTTGAAAAAATTTCAACTGGAATTTTAGCCATTTTTTGACGTGAAATTGTAAACATGTGGACATGGATTTTGAAAATTCTGGAGAGAATTTTAAAAGATCCAAGAGAATTTCAACAATTTTGAGAGGGATTTGAAAAGTTTCAATGGGAATGGGAAGAATTGGGACAAAAATTGGAAAATTTTTAAGGGACTTTGAAAAAATTTCAACTGGAATTTTAGCCATTTTTTGAGGTGAAATTGTAAACATGTGGACATGGATTTTGAAAATTCTGGAGAGAATTTTAAAAGCTTCAAGAGAATTTCAACAATTTTGAGAGGGATTTGAAAAGTTTCAATCGGAATGGGAAGAATTGGGAAAAAATTGGAAAATTTTGAAGGGACTTTGAAAAAATTTCAACTGGAATTTTAGCCATTTTTTGACGTGAAATTGTAAACATGTGGACATGGATTTTGAAAATTCTGGAGAGAATTTTAAAAGCTTCAAGAGAATTTCAACAATTTTGAGAGGGATTTGAAAAGTTTCAATGGGAATGGGAAGAATTGGGACAAAAATTGGAAAATTTTTAAGGGACTTGGAAAAAATTTCAACTGGAATTTTAGCCATTTTTTGACGTGAAATTGTAAACATGTGGACATGGATTTTGAAAATTCTGGAGAGAATTTTAAAAGCTTCAAGAGAATTTCAACAATTTTGAGAGGGATTTGAAAAGTTTCAATGGGAATGGGAAGAATTGGGACAAAAATTGGAAAATTTTTAAGGGACTTTGAAAAAATTTCAACTGGAATTTTAGCAAATTTTTACATGAAATTGTAAACATGTGGACATGGATTTTGAAAATTCTGGAGAGAATTTTAAAAGCTTCAAGAGAATTTCAACAATTTTGAGAGGGATTTGAAAAGTTTCAATGGGAATGGGAAGAATTGGGACAAAAATTGGAAAATTTTTAAAGGACTTTGAAAAAATTTCAACTGGAATTTTAGCCATTTTTTGACGTGAAATTGTAAACATGTGGACATGGATTTTGAAAATTCTGGAGAGAATTTTAAAAGCTTCAAGAGAATTTCAACAATTTTGAGAGGGATTTGAAAAGTTTCAATGGGAATGGGAAGAATTGGGACAAAAATTGGAAAATTTTTAAGGGACTTTGAAAAAATTTCAACTGGAATTTTAGCCATTTTTTTACGTGAAATTGTAAACATGTGGACATGGATTTTGAAAATTCTGGAGAGAATTTTAAAAGCTTCAAGAGAATTTCAACAATTTGGAGAGGGATTTGAAAAGTTTCAATGGGAATGGGAAGAATTGGGACAAAAATTGGAAAATTTTTAAGGGACTTGGAAAAAATTTCAACTGGAATTTTAGCAATTTTGACGTGAAATTGTAAAAATCTGGACATGGATTTGGAAAATTCTAGTGAGAAGTGTCAAACTTTCAACAGGATTTCAACAATTTTGAGAGGGATTTGAAAAGTTTCAATGGGAATGGGAAGAATTGGGACAAAAATTGGAAAATTTTGAAGGGACTTTGAAAAAATTTCAACTGGAATTTTAGCCATTTTTTGACGTGAAATTGTAAACATGTGGACATGGATTTTGAAAATTCTGGAGAGAATTTTAAAAGCTTCAAGAGAATTTCAACAATTTTGAGAGGGATTTGAAAAGTTTCAATGGGAATGGGAAGAATTGGGACAAAAATTGGAAAATTTTTAAGGGACTTTGAAAAAATTTCAACTGGAATTTTAGCCATTTTTTGACGTGAAATTGTAAACATGTGGACATGGATTTTGAAAATTCTGGAGAGAATTTTAAAAGCTTCAAGAGAATTTCAACAATTTTGAGAGGGATTTGAAAAGTTTCAATGGGAATGGGAAGAATTGGGACAAAAATTGGAAAATTTTTAAGGGACTTGGAAAAAATTTCAACTGGAATTTTAGCAATTTTTTGACGTGAAATTGTAAAAATCTGGACATGGATTTGGAAAATTCTAGTGAGAAGTGTCAAACTTTCAACAGGATTTCAACAATTTTGAGAGGGATTTGAAAAGTTTCAATGGGAATGGGAAGAATTGGGACAAAAATTGGAAAATTTTGAAGGGACTTTGAAAAAATTTCAACTGGAATTTTAGCCATTTTTTGACGTGAAATTGTAAACATGTGGACATGGATTTTGAAAATTCTGGAGAGAATTTTAAAAGCTTCAAGAGAATTTCAACAATTTTGAGAGGGATTTGAAAAGTTTCAATGGGAATGGGAAGAATTGGGACAAAAATTGGAAAATTTTTAAGGGACTTGTAAAGAATTTCAACTGGAATTTTAGCCATTTTTTGACGTGAAATTGTAAACATGTGGACATGGATTTTGAAAATTCTAGAGAGAATTTTAAAAGCTTCAAGAGAATTTCAACAATTTTGAGAGGGATTTGAAAAGTTTCAATGGGAATGGGAAGAATTGGGACAAAAATTGGAAAATTTTGAAGGGACTTTGAAAAAATTTCAACTGGAATTTTAGCCATTTTTTGACGTGAAATTGTAAACATGTGGACATGGATTTTGAAAATTCTGGAGAGAATTTTAAAAGCTTCAAGAGAATTTCAACAATTTTGAGAGGGATTTGAAAAGTTTCAATGGGAATGGGAAGAATTGGGACAAAAATTGGAAAATTTTTAAGGGACTTGGAAAAAATTTCAACTGGAATTTTAGCCATTTTTTGACGTGAAATTGTAAACATGTGGACATGGATTTTGAAAATTCTGGAGAGAATTTTAAAAGCTTCAAGAGAATTTCAACAATTTTGAGAGGGATTTGAAAAGTTTCAATGGGAATGGGAAGAATTGGGACAAAAATTGGAAAATTTTGAAGGGACTTTGAAAAAATTTCAACTGGAATTTTAGCCATTTTTTGACGTGAAATTGTAAACATGTGGACATGGATTTTGAAAATTCTGGAGAGAATTTTAAAAGATCCAAGAGAATTTCAACAATTTTGAGAGGGATTTGAAAAGTTTCAATGGGAATGGGAAGAATTGGGACAAAAATTGGAAAATTTTTAAGGGACTTTGAAAAAATTTCAACTGGAATTTTAGCCATTTTTTGACGTGAAATTGTAAACATGTGGACATGGATTTTGAAAATTCTAGAGAGAATTTTAAAAGCTTCAAGAGAATTTCAACAATTTTGAGAGGGATTTGAAAAGTTTCAATGGGAATGGGAAGAATTGGGACAAAAATTGGAAAATTTTGAAGGGACTTTGAAAAAATTTCAACTGGAATTTTAGCCATTTTTTGACGTGAAATTGTAAACATGTGGACATGGATTTTGAAAATTCTGGAGAGAATTTTAAAAGCTTCAAGAGAATTTCAACAATTTTGAGAGGGATTTGAAAAGTTTCAATGGGAATGGGAAGAATTGGGACAAAAATTGGAAAATTTTTAAGGGACTTGGAAAAAATTTCAACTGGAATTTTAGCCATTTTTTGACGTGAAATTGTAAACATGTGGACATGGATTTTGAAAATTCTGGAGAGAATTTTAAAAGCTTCAAGAGAATTTCAACAATTTTGAGAGGGATTTGAAAAGTTTCAATGGGAATGGGAAGAATTGGGACAAAAATTGGAAAATTTTTAAGGGACTTGGAAAAAATTTCAACTGGAATTTTAGCCATTTTTTGACGTGAAATTGTAAACATGTGGACATGGATTTTGAAAATTCTGGAGAGAATTTTAAAAGCTTCAAGAGAATTTCAACAATTTTGAGAGGGATTTGAAAAGTTTCAATGGGAATGGGAAGAATTGGGACAAAAATTGGAAAATTTTTAAGGGACTTTGAAAAAATTTCAACTGGAATTTTAGCAAATTTTTACATGAAATTGTAAACATGTGGACATGGATTTTGAAAATTCTGGAGAGAATTTTAAAAGCTTCAAGAGAATTTCAACAATTTTGAGAGGGATTTGAAAAGTTTCAATGGGAATGGGAAGAATTGGGACAAAAATTGGAAAATTTTTAAAGGACTTTGAAAAAATTTCAACTGGAATTTTAGCCATTTTTTGACGTGAAATTGTAAACATGTGGACATGGATTTTGAAAATTCTGGAGAGAATTTTAAAAGCTTCAAGAGAATTTCAACAATTTTGAGAGGGATTTGAAAAGTTTCAATGGGAATGGGAAGAATTGGGACAAAAATTGGAAAATTTTTAAGGGACTTTGAAAAAATTTCAACTGGAATTTTAGCCATTTTTTTACGTGAAATTGTAAACATGTGGACATGGATTTTGAAAATTCTGGAGAGAATTTTAAAAGCTTCAAGAGAATTTCAACAATTTGGAGAGGGATTTGAAAAGTTTCAATGGGAATGGGAAGAATTGGGACAAAAATTGGAAAATTTTTAAGGGACTTTGAAAAAATTTCAACTGGAATTTTAGCCATTTTGACGTGAAATTCTAAAAATCTGGACATGGATTTGGAAAATTCTAGTGAGAAGTGTCAAACTTTCAACAGGATTTCAACAATTTGGAGAGGGATTTGAAAAGTTTCAATGGGCATGGGAAGAATTGGGACGAAAATTGGAAAATTTTGAAGGGACTTTGAAAAAATTTCAACTGGAATTTTAGCAATTTTGACCTGAAATTGTAAACATGTTGACATGGATTTTGAAAATTCTAGACAGAATTTTCAGACTTTCAACAGGATTTCAACAATGTTGAGAGGGATTCGAAAAGTTTCAATGGGAATGGGAAGAATTGGGATGAAAATTGGAAAATTTTTAAGGGACTTTGAAAAAATTTCAACTGGAATTTTAGCAATTTTGACGTGAAATTGTAAACATATTGACGTGGATTTTGAAAATTCTAGAGAGAATGGGAAAAATTGGGACGAAAATTGGAAAATTTTTAAGGGACTTGGAAAAAATTTCAACTGGAATTTTAGCAATTTTGACGTGAAATTGTAAACATGTTGACGTGGATTTGGAAAATTCTAGAGAGAAGTGTCAAACTTTCAACAGGATTTGTACAATTTTGAGAGGGATTTGAAAAGTTTCAATGGGAATGCGAAGAATTGGGACGAAAATTGGAAAATTTTTAAGGGACTTTGAAAAAATTTCAACTGGAATTTTAGCAATTTTGACCTGAAATTATAAACATGTGGACATGGATTTGGAAAATTCTAGAGAGAAGTTTCAAACTTTCAACAGGATTTCAACAATTTTGAGAGGGAGTTGAAAAGTTTCAATGGGAATGGGAAGAATTGGGACAAAAATTGGAAAATTTTTAAGGGACTTTGAAAAAATTTCAACTGGAACTTTAGCAATTTTGACGTGAAATTGTAAACATGTTGACATGGATTTGGAAAATTCTAGAGAGAATTTTAAAAGCTTCAACAGAATTTCAACAAGTTTGAGAGGGATTTGAAAAGTTTCAATGGGAATGGGAAGAATTGGGACAAATATTGGAAAGTTTTTCAGGGACTTTGAAAAAATTTCAACTGCAATTCTAGCAATTTTTTGAGGTGAAATTGTAAACATGTTGAGGTGGATTTGGAAAATTCTAGAGAGAAGTTTCAAACTTTCAACAGGATTTCAACAATTTTGAGAAGGATTTGAAAAGTTTCAATGGGAATGGGAAGAATTGGGACGAAAATTCGAAAATTTTTAAGGGACTTTGATAAAATTTCAACTGGAATTTTAGCAATTTTGACGTGAAGTTGTAAAAATCTGGACATGGATTTGGAAAATTCTAGAGAGAAGTTTCAAACTTTCAACAAGATTTCAACAAGCTTTCAACAATTTTGAGAGGGATTTGAAAAGTTTCAATGGGAATGGGAAGAATTGGGACAAAAATTGGAAAATTTTGAAGGGACTTGGAAAAAATTTCAACTGGAATTCTAGCAATTTTGACGTGAAATTGTAAACATGTTGACGTGGATTTTGAAAATTCTGGAGAGAATTTTAAAAGCTTCATCTAGGTTTCAACAATGTTGAGAGGGATTTGAAAAGTTTCAATGGGAATGGGAAGAATTGGGACGAACATTGGAAAATTTTTAAGGGACTTTGAAAAAATTTCAACTGGAATTTTAGCAATTTTGACGTGAAATTGTAAACATGTGGACATGGATTTTGAAAATTCTAGAGAGAATTTTAAAAGCTTCAACAGAATTTCAACAATTTTGAGAGGGATTTGAAAAGTTTCAATGAGAATGGGAAGAATTGGGACGAAAATTGTAAAATTTTGAAGGGACTTTGAAAAAATTTCAACTGGAATTTTAGCAATTTTGACGTGAAATTGTAAACATGTTGAGGTGGATTTGGAACATTCTAGAGAGAATTTTAAAAGCTTCATCTAGGTTTCAACCATTTTGAGAGGGATTTGAAAAGTTTCAAAGGGAATATGAAGAATTGGGACGAAAATTGGAAAATTTTGAAGGGACTTTGAATAAAAATTTCAACTGGAATTTTAGCAATTTTGACGTGAAATTGTAAACATGTTGAGGTGGATTCTGAAAATTGTAGAGAGAAGTTTCAAACTTTCCACAGCATTTAAACAATGTTGAGAGGTATTTGAAAAGTTTCAATGGGAATGTGAAGAAGTGGGATGAAAATAGGAAAATTTTGAAAGGACTTTGAAAAAATTTCAACTGGAATTTTAGCAATTTTGACATGAAATTGTAAACATGTTGAGGTGGATTTTGAAAATTCTAGAGAGAATTTTAAAGGCTTCAACAGAATTTAAACATTTTTGAGAGGGTTTTGAAAAGTTTTAATAGGAATGGGCAGAATTGGGATGAAAATTGGAAAATTTTGAACGGACTTTGAAAAAATTTCAACTGGAAATTTAGCAATTTTGATGTGAAATTGTAAACATGTTGAGGTGGATTTGGAAAATTCTAGAGAGAAGTTTCAAACTTTCAACAGGATTTCAACAATGTTGAGAGGGATTTGAAAAGTTTCAATGGGAATGTGAAGAATTGGGACAAAAATTGGAAAATTTTTCAGGGACTTGGAAAAAATTTCAACTGGAATTTTAGCAATTTTGACGTGAAATTGTAAACATGCTGAGGTGGATTTTGAAAATTCTAGAGAGAAGTTTCAATCTTTCGACAGGATTTCAAACATTTTGAGAGGGATTTGAAAAGTTTCAATGGGAATGTGAAGAATTGGGACGAAAATTGGAAAATTTTGAAGGGACTTTGAAAAATTTCAACTGGAATTTTAGCAATTTTGACATGAAATTGTAAACATGTTGAGGTGGATTTGGTAAATTCTAGAGAGAATTTTAAAAGCTTCAACAGAATTTCAACAACGTTGAGAGGGATTTGAAAAGTTTCAATGGGAATGTGAAGAATTGGGATGAAAATTGGAAAATTTTTAAGGAACTTTGAAAAAATTTCAACTGGAATTTTAGCAATTTTGACGTGAAATTGTAGACATGTGGACATGGATTTGGAAAATTCTAGAGAGAATTTTAAAATCTTCATCAGGGTTTCAACCATTTTGAGAGGGATTTGAACAGTTTCAATGGGAATGGGAAGAATTGGGACGAAAATTAGAAAATCTTTAAGGGACTTTGAAATAATTTCAACTGGAATTTTAGCAATTTTGATGTGAAATTGTAAAAATGCTGAAGTGGATTTTGAAAATTCTAGAGAGAAGTTTCAATCTTTCGACAGGATTTCAACCATTTTGAGAGGATTTGAAAAGTTTCAATGGGAATGGGAAAAATTGGCACAAAAAATGGAAAATTTTACATGGACTTGGAAAAAATTTCAACTGGAATTTTAGCAATTTTGACGTGAAATTGTAAACATGCTGAGGTGGATTTTGAAAATTCTAGAGAGAATTATAAAATCTTCATCTAGGTTTCAACCATTTTGAGAGGGATTTGAAAAGTTTCAAAGGGAATATGAAGAATTGGGACGAAAATTGGAATATTTTTAAGGGACTTTGAAAAAATTTCAACTGGAATTTTAGCAATTTTGACATGAAATTGTAAACATGTTGAGGTGGATTTGGTAAATTCTAGAGAGAATTTTAAAAGCTTCAACAGAATTTCAACAATTTTGAGAGGGATTTGAAAGGTTTCAATGAGAATGGGAAGAATTGGGACAAAAATTGGAAAATTTTGAAGGGACTTTGAAAAAATTTCAACTGGAATTTTAGCAATTTTGACGTGAAATTGTAAACATGTTGAGGTGGATTTGGAACATTCTAGAGAGAATTTTAAAAGCTTCATCAAGGTTTCAAACATTTTGAGAGGGATTTGAAAAGTTTCAACGGGAATGTGAAGAATTGCGACGAAAATTGGAATATTTTTCAGGGACTTTGAAAAAATTTCAACTGGAATTTTAGCAATTTTGACGTGAAATTGTAAACATGTTGAGGTGGATTTGGAAAATTCTAGAGAGAATTATAAAATCTTCATCAGGGTTTCAACCATTTTGAGAGGGATTTGAAAAGTTTCAATGGGAATGGGAAGAATTGGGACGAAAACTGGAAAATTTTTCAGGGACTTTGAAAACATTTCAACTGGAATTTTAGCAATTTTGACATGAAATTGTAAACATGTTGAGGTGGATTTGGAACATTCTAGAGAGAATTTTAAAAGCTTCATCTAGGTTTCAACCATTTTGAGAGGGATTTGAAAAGTTTCAAAGGGAATATGAAGAATTGGGACGAAAATTGGAAAATTTTTAAGGGACTTCGAAAAAATTTCAACTGGAATTTTAGCAATTTTGACGTGAAACTGTAAACATGTTGAGGTCGATTAGGAAAATTCTAGAGAGAATTTTAAAAGCTTCAACAGAATTTCAACAATTTTGAGAGGGATTTGAAAAGTTTCAATGGGAATGGGAAGAATTGGGACGAAAACTGGAAAATTTTGAAGGGACTTTGTAAAAATTTCAACTGGAATTTTAGCAATTTTGATGTGAAATTGTAAACATGTTGAGGTGGATTTGGAAAATTCTAGAGAGAAGTTTCAAACTTTAGACAGGATTTCAGCAATGTTGAGAGTGATTTTAAAGTTTCAATGGGAATGGGAAGAATTGGGACGAAAATTGGAAAATTTTGAAGGGACTTTGAAAAATTTCGACTGGAATTTTAGCAATTTTGACGTGAAATTGTAAACATGTGGACATGGGTTTTGAAAATTCTAGAGAGAAGTTTCAAACTTTCAACAGCATTTAAACAATGTTGAGAGGTATTTGAAAAGTTTCAATGGGAATGTAAAGAATTGGGATGAAAACTGGAAAATTTTGAAGGGACTTTGAAAAAATTTCAACTGGAATTTTAGCAATTTTGACGTGAAACTGTAAACATGTTGAGGTGGATTTTGAAAATTCTAGAGAGAATTTTAAAGGTTTCAACAGAATTTAAACATTTTTAAAGGGTTTTGAAAGGTTTTAATGGGAATGGGAAGAATTGGGATGAAAATTGGAAAATTTTTCAGGGACTTTGAAAAAATTTCAACTGGATATTTAGCAATTTTGATGTGAAATTGTAAACATGTTGAGGTGGATTTGGAAAATTCTAGAGAGAAGTTTCAAACTTTCAACAGGATTTCAACAATGTTGAGAGGGATTTGAAAAGTTTCAATGGGAATGTGAAGAACTGGGACGAAAATTGGAAAATTTTTCAGGGACTTGGAAAAAATTTCAACTGGAATTTTAGCAATTTTGACCTGAAATTGTAAACATGTGGACGTGGATTTGGAAAATTCTAGAGAGAATTTTAAAAGCTTCATCAGGGTTTCAACCATTTTGAGAGGGATTTGAAAAGTTTCAATGGGAATGGGAAGAATTGGGACGAAAATTGGAAAATTTTTCAGGGACTTTGAAAAAATTTCAACTGGAATTTTAGCAATTTTGACGTGAAATTGTAAACATGCTGAGGTGGATTTTGAAAATTCTAGAGAGAAGTTTCAATCTTTCAACAGGATTTCAACCATTTTGAGAGGGATTTGAAAAGTTTCAATGGGAATGGGAAGAATTGGGACGAAAATTGGAAAATTTTGAAGGGACTTTGAAAAAATTTGAACTGGAATTTTAGCAATTTTGACGTGAAATTGTAAACATGTTGAGGTGGATTTGGAAAATTCTAGAGAGAATTTTAAAAGATTCATCTAGGTTTCAACCATTTTGAGAGGGATTTGAAAAGTTTCAAAGGGAATATGAAGAACTGGGAGGAAAATTAAAAAATTTTTCAGGGACTTTGAAAAAATTTCAACTGGAATTTTAGCAATTTTGACGTGAAATTGTAAACATGTGGACACGGATTTTGAAAATTCTAGAGAGAATTTTAAAAGCTTCAACAGGATTTCAACAATGTTGAGAGGGATTTGAAAAGTTTCAATGGGAATGTGAAGAATTAGGATGAAAATTGGAAAAATTTCAGGGACTTTGAAAAAATTTCAACTGGAATTTTAGCAATTTTGACGTGAAATTGTAAACATGTTGAGGTGGATTTGGAAAATTCTAGAGAGAATTTTGAAAGCTTCATCAGGGTTTCCAACGATTTTGAGAGGGATTTGAAAAGTTTCAATGGGAATGGGAAGAATTGGGACGAAAATTGGAAAATTTTTCAGGGACTTTGAAAAAATTTCAACTGGAATTTTAGCAACTTTGACGTGAAATTGTAAACATCTGAGGTGGATTTGGAAAATTCTAGAGAGAATTTTAAAATCTTCAAAAGGATTTCAACCATTTTGAGAGGGATGTGAAAAGTTTCAATGGGAATGTGAAGAATTGGGATGAAAATTGGCAAGTTTTTCAGGGGCTTTTTAAAAATTTCAACTGGAATTTTAGCAATTTTGACGTGAAATTGTAAACATGTGGACATGGATTTTGAAAATTCTAGAGAGAATTTTAAAAGCTTCAACAGAATTTCAACAATTTTGAGAGGGATTTGAACAGTTTCAATGGGAATGTGAAGAATTGGGACGAAAATTGGAAAATTTTTCAGGGACTTGGAAAAACTTTCAACTGGAATTTTAGCAATTTTGACGTGAAATTGTAAACATGTGGACATGGATCTGGAAAATTCTATAGAGAATTTTAAAAGCTTCAACAGAATTTCCACAATTTTGAGAGGGATTTGAACAGTTTCAATGGGAATGGGAAGAATTGGGACGAAAATTGGAAAATTTTGAAGGGACTTTGAAAAAATTTCAACTGCAATTTTAGAGATTTTGATGTGGCAGTTTCTAAAATTTTGTCGGGGATTTGGAAAATTTCCTGAGAGTTTCCAAAGTTTCCCCGGGATTTCCAACATTTTGAAGGGAACTGATCGGAGCCAGCCCAGCGAGAGCCGGAGCCGGCAGCGTTCAACCGACCACGAGGTTCAGCCGAGATTAGGAAGCTCAGAGGGAAACGTACAGGGACAGCGTGACTCCCGGCGGGTCCCGATCGCCAAAGCCCCGGCAGGCATTGCGAGAGAGCGGCTGACGTGGCAGGGGGCGTTCCCACGGTGACGGCGACCACACCCCCTCCCCTTGCCTTGAAAAAGCCTTTGGGAGGGCAGCGACTCGTCACCAGGTGCAGGGAGGAGCAACCAGCTTGTGTAGTGGGTGAGTCCCACCCACACTGTGCTGCAGCAGCAGGTGTGGTAGCTTGTGCAGCAGGGTGCAGAGAGCACTTGTTGCTTGTCAGCCCCTCTAGCTTATTGCCAGCGCCCCAGACTGCTGACGACCATGGTTGTCTCCAGGAGGAGAGCTTGTCTCTAACAGACTGTGGCTACGCAGACTGAGGCTCTGTCCCGAACGGTGGCTGTTCAGGTCTCGGCTGCAGGGAGTGCCAGAGCCTGCTGCTGGGGGAGGGAGGCCAGCACTCCACCTGTGTGAGGTGTGAGCAGGTGCAAGACCTGCTCGACATGGTCGTCAAACTTAAGGAGGAGGTTGAGACGCTGAGGACCATCAGGGAGTGCGAAAGGGAGATCGACTGGTGGAGTAACACCCTGACGTGCCAGTCGGAAAGTTCCCAGGGAGGTACCCCCCAAAAGGAGACGGACCTCCTGCCCTCTCGGATAGAAGCAATTTTGACGTGAAATTGTAAACATGTGGACACGGATTTTGAAAATTCTAGAGAGAATTTTAAAAGCTTCAACAGGATTTCAACAATTTTGAGAGGGATTTGAAAAGTTTCAATGGGAATGGGAAGAATTGGGACGAAAATTGGAAAATTTTTCAGGGACTTTGAAAAAATTTCAACTGGAATTTTAGCAATTTTGACGTGAAATTGTAAACATGTTGAGGTGGATTTGGAACATTCTAGAGAGAATTTTAAAAGCTTCATCTAGGTTTCAACCATTTTGAGAGGGATTTGAAAAGTTTCAAAGGGAATATGAAGAATTGGGACGAAAATTGGTAAGTTTTTCAGGGACTTTGAAAAACTTTCAACTGGAATTTTAGCAATTTTGATGTGAAACTGTAAACATGTTGAGGTGGATTTGGAAAATTCTAGACAGAAGTTTCAAACTTTAGACAGGATTTCAGCAATGTTGAGAGGGATTTTAAAGTTTCAATGGGAATGGGAAGAATTGGGACGAAAATTGGAAAATTTTTCAGGGACTTGGAAAAAATTTCAACTGGAATTTTAGCAATTTTGACGTGAAATTGTAAACATGCTGAGGTGGATTTTGAAAATTCTAGAGAGAAGTTTCAATCTTTCAAAAGGATTTCAACCATTTTGAGAGGGATTTGAAAATTTTCATTGGGAATGGGAAGAATTCGGACGAAAATTGGAAAATTTTTAAGGGACTTTGAAAAAATTTCAACTGGAATTTTAGCAATTTTGACGTGAAATTGTAAACATGTGGACACGGATTTGGAACATTCTAGAGAGAATTTTAAAAGATTCAACAGAATTTCAACCATTTTGAGAGGGATTTGAAAAGTTTCAATGGGAATGTGAAGAATTGGGACAAAAATTGGTAAGTTTTTCAGGCACCTTGAAAAAATTTCGACTGGAATTTTAGCAATTTTGACGTGAAATTGTAAACATGTTGAGGTGGATTTGGAAAATTCTAGAGAGAATTTTAAAAGCTTCATCAGGGTTTCAACCGTTTTGAGAGGGATTTGAAAAGTTTCAATGGGAATGTGAAGAATTGGGACGAAAATTGGAAAATTTTGAAGGGACTTTGAAAAAATTTCGACTGGAATTTTAGCAATTTTGACGTGAAATTGTAAATATGTGGACGTGCATTTGGAACATTCTAGAGAGAATTTTAAAACCTTCATCAGGATTTCAAACATTTTTAGAGGGATTTGAAAAGTTTCAATGGGAATGTGACGAATTGGGACGAAAATTTGTAAGTTTTTCAGGCACCATGAAAAAATTTCAACTGGAATTTTAGCAATTTTGACGTGAAATTGTAAACATGTGGACACGGATTGGGAACATTCTAGAGAGAATTTTAAAAGCTTCATCTCAGTTTCAACCATTTTGAGAGGGATTTGAAAAGTTTCAATGGGAATACGAAAAATTGGGACGAACATTGGAAAATTTTGAAGGGACTTGGAAAAAATTTCAACTGGAATTTTAGCAATTTTGACGTGAAATTGTAAACATGTTGAGGTGGATTTGGAAAATTCTAGAGAGAATTTTAAAAGCTTCAACAGGATTTCAACAATGTTGAGAGGGATTTGAAAGTTTCAATGGGAGTGTGAAGAATTCGGACAAAAATTGGAAAATTATTCAGGGACTTTGAAAAAATTTCAACTGGAATTTTAGCAATTTTGACGTGAAATTGGAAACATGTTGAGGTGGATTTGGAAAATTCTAGAGAGAAGGTTCAAACTTTCAACAGCATATAAACAATGTTGAGAGGTATTTGAAAAGTTTCAATGGGAATGTGAAGAATTGGGATGAAAATAGGAAAATTTTGAAAGGACTTTGAAAAAATTTCAACTGGAATTTTAGCAATTTTGACGTGAAATTGTAAACATGTTGAGGTGGATTTTGAAAATTCTAGAGAGAATTTTAAAAGCTTCAACAGAATTTCAACAATGTTGAGAGGGATTTGAAAAGTTTCAATGGGAATGTGAAGAATTGGGACAATAATTGGAAAATTTTTCAGGGACTTTGAAAAAATTTCAACTGCAATTTTAGAGATTTTGATGTGGCAGTTTCTAAAATTTTGTCGGGGATTTGGAAAATTTCCTGAGAGTTTCCAAAGTTTCCCCAGGATTTCCAACATTTTGAAGGGAACTCCAAACATGTCAACATTGATTTTATGAATCTCCACTGGAGTTTTAGAGATTTTGACGTGAAAGTGTCACCATTTTGTCGGGGATTTGGAAAATTTCCTGAGAATTTCAAAAGTTTCACCGGGATTTCCCAAATTTTGAAGGGAACTGATCGGAGCCAGCCCAGCGAGAGCCGGAGCCGGCAGGGTTCAACCGACCACGAGGTTCAGCCGAGATTAGGAAGCTCAGAGGGAAACGTACAGGGACAGCGTGATTCCCGGCGGGTCCCGATCGCCAAAGCCCCGGCAGCCATTGCGAGAGAGTGGCTGACGTGGCAGGGGGCGTTCCCACGGTGACGGCGACCACACCCCCTCCCCTTGCCTTGAAAAAGCCTTTGGGAGGGCAGCGACTCGTCACCAGGTGCAGGGAGGAGCAACCAGCTTGTGTAACGGGTGAGTCCCACCCACACTGTGCTGCAGCAGCAGGTGTGGTAGCTCGTGCAGCAGGGTGCAGAGAGCACTTGTTGCTTGTCAGCCCCTCTAGCTTATTGCCAGCGCCCCAGACTGCTGACGACCATGGTCGTCTCCAGGAGGAGAGCTTGTCTCTAACAGACTGTGGCTACGCAGACTGAGGCTCTGTCCCGAACGGTGGCTGTTCAGGTCTCGGCTGCAGGGAGTGCCAGAGCCTGCTGCTGGGGGAGGGAGGCCAGCACTCCACCTGTGTGAGGTGTGAGCAGGTGCAAGACCTGCTTGACATGGTCGTCAAACTTAAGGAGGAGGTTGAGACGCTGAGGACCATCAGGGAGTGCGAAAGGGAGATCGACTGGTGGAGTAACACCCTGACGTGCCAGTCGGAAAGTTCCCAGGGAGGTACCCCCCAAAAGGAGACGGACCTCCTGCCCTCTCGGATAGAAGCAATTTTGACGTGAAATTGTAAACATGTGGACACGGATTTTGAAAATTCTAGAGAGAATTTTAAAAGATTCAACAGGATTTCAACAATTTTGAGAGGGATTTGAAAAGTTTCAATGGGAATGGGAAGAATTGGGATGAAAATTGGAAAATTTTTAAGGGACTTTGAATAAAATTTCAACTGGAATTTTAGCAATTTTGACATGAAATTGTAAATATGTTGAGGTGGATTTGGAAAATTACAGAGAAAATTTTCAAAATTTCAACAGGATTTCAACCATGTTCAGAGGGATTTGAAAAGTTTCAATGGGAATGGGAAGAATTGGGACGAACATTGGAAAATTCTGAAGGGACTTTGAAAAAATTTCAACTGGAATTTTAGCAATTTTGACGTGAAATTGTAAACATGTTGAGGTGGATTTGGAACATTCTAGAGAGAATTTTAAAAGCTTCAACAGGATTTCAACAATGTTGAGAGGGATTTGAAAAGTTTCATTGGGCATGTGAAGAATTGGGATGAAAATTGGAATATTTTGAAGGGACCTTGAAAAAATTTCAACTGGAAATTTACCAATTTTGACGTGAAATTGTAAACATGTGGACATCGATTTGGAAAATTCTAGAGAGAATTTTAAAAGCATCATCTAGGTTTCAACAATGTTGAGAGGGATTTGAAAAGTTTCAATGGGAATATGAAGAATTGGGACGAAAATTGGAAAATTTTGAAGGGACTTTGAAAAAATTTCAACTGGAATTTTAGCAATTTTGACGTGAAATTGTAAACATGAGGACATGGATTTTGAAAATTCTAGAGAGAATTTTAAAAGCTTCAACAGGATTTCAACAATTTTGAGAGGGATTTGAAAAGTTTCAATGAGAATGGGAAGAATTGAGACGAAAATTGGAAAATTTTTAAGGGACTTTGAAAAAATTTCAACTGGAATGTTAGCAATTTTGACGTGAAATCGTAAACATGTTGAGGTGGATTTGGAACATTGTAGAGAAAATTTTAAAAGCTTCATCTAGGTTTCAACCATTTTGAGAGGGATTTGAAAAGTTTCAATGGGAATATGAAGAATTGGGTGAAAATTGGAAAATTTTTAAGGGACTTTGAAAAAATTTCAACTGGAATTTTAGCAATTTTGACGTGAAATTGTAAACATGTGAAGGTGGATTTGGAAAATTCTAGAGAGAATTTTAAAAGCTTCATCTAGGTTTCAACCATGTTGAGAGGGATTTGAAAAGTTTCAATGGGAATGGGAAGAATTGGGACGAAAATTGGAAAATTTTGAAGGTACTTCGAAAAAATTTCAACTGGAATTTTAGCAATTTTGACGTGAAATTGTAAACATGTTGAGGTGGATTTGGAAAATTCTAGAGAGAAGTTTCAAACTTTCAACAGGATTTCAACAATGTTGAGAGGGATTTGAAAAGTTTCAATGGGAATATGAAGAATTGGGACGAAAATTGGTAAGTTTTTCAGGGACTTTGAAAAAAATTTCAACTGGAATTTTAGCAATTTTGACGTGAAATTGTAAACATGTGGACATGGATTTTGAAAATTCTAGAGAGAATTTTAAAAGCTTCATCTCAGTTTCAAGCATTTTGAGAGGGATTTGAAAAGTTTCAAAGGGAATATGAAGAATTGGGACGAAAATTGGTAAGTTTTTCAGGGACTTTGAAAAAATTTCAACTGGAATTTTAGCAATTTTGATGTGAAATTGTAAACATGTGGTCACGGATTTGAACACTCGAGAGAGAATTTTAAAAGCTTCATCTAGGTTTCAACCATTTTGAGAGGGATTTGAAAAGTTTCAATGGGAATGGGAAGAATTCGGACGAAAATTGGAAAATTTTGAAGGGACTTTGAAAAAATTTCAACTGGAATTTTAGCAATTTTGACGTGAAATTGTAAACATGTGTACATGGATTTGGAACATTCTAGAGAGAATTTTAAAAGCTTCATCTAGGTTTCAACCATTTTGAGAGGGATTTGAAAAGTTTCAAAGGGAATATGAAGAATTGGGACGAAAATTGGAAAATTTTGAAGGGACTTTGAAAAAATTTCAACTGGAATTTTAGCAATTTTGACGTGAAATTGTAAACATGTGGACATGGATTTTGAAAATTCTAGAGAGAATTTTAAAAGCTTCATCTAGGTTTCAACCATTTTGAGAGGGATTTGAAAAGTTTCAATGGGAATATGAGGAATTGGGACGAAAATTGGTAAGTTTTTCAGGGACTTTGAAAAAATTTCAACTGGAATTTTAGCAATTTTGACATGAAATTGTAAACATGTTGACGTGGATTTGGAACATTCTAGAGAGAATTTTAAAAGCTTCATCTAGGTTTCAACCATGTTGAGAGGGATTTGAAAAGTTTCAATGGGAATGGGAAGAATTGGGACGAAAATTGGAAAATTTTTCAGGGACTTTGAAAAAATTTCAACTGGAATTTTTGCAATTTTGATGTGAAGCTGTAAACATGTTGAGGTGGATTTTGAAAATTCTAGAGAGAAGTTTCAAACTTTCAACAGCATTTCAACCATGTTGAGAGGGATTTGAAAAGTTTCAATGCGAATGGGAAGAATTGGGACGAAAATAGGAAAATTTTTCACGGACTTTGAAAAAATTTCAACTGGAATTTTAGCAATTTTGACGTGAAATTGTAAACATGTGAAGGTGGATTTGGAACATTCTAGAGAGAATTTTAAAAGCTTCATCTAGGTTTCAACCATGTTGAGAGGGATTTGAAAAGTTTCAATGGGAATGGGAAGAATTCGGACGAAAATTGGAAAATTTTGAAGGTACTTCGAAAAAATTTCAACTGGAATTTTAGCAATTTTGACGTGAAATTGTAAACATGTGGACATGGATTTTGAAAATTCTAGAGAGAATTTTAAAAGCTTCATCTCGGTTTCAACCATTTTGAGAGGGATTTGAAAAGTTTCAATGGGAATATGAAGAAATGGGACGAACATTGGTAAGTTTTTCAGGGACTTTGAAAAAATTTCAACTGGAATGTTAGCAATTTTGACGTGAAATCGTAAACATGTTGAGGTGGATTTGGAACATTGTAGAGAAAATTTTAAAAGCTTCATCTAGGTTTCAACCATTTTGAGAGGGATTTGAAAAGTTTCAATGGGAATATGAAGAATTGGGTGAAAATTGGAAAATTTTTAAGGGACTTTGAAAAAATTTCAACTGGAATTTTAGCAATTTTGACGTGAAATTGTAAACATGTGAAGGTGGATTTGGAAAATTCTAGAGAGAATTTTAAAAGCTTCATCTAGGTTTCAACCATGTTGAGAGGGATTTGAAAAGTTTCAATGGGAATGGGAAGAATTGGGACGAAAATTGGAAAATTTTGAAGGTACTTCGAAAAAATTTCAACTGGAATTTTAGCAATTTTGACGTGAAATTGTAAACATGTTGAGGTGGATTTGGAAAATTCTAGAGAGAAGTTTCAAACTTTCAACAGGATTTCAACAATGTTGAGAGGGATTTGAAAAGTTTCAATGGGAATATGAAGAATTGGGACGAAAATTGGTAAGTTTTTCAGGGACTTTGAAAAAAATTTCAACTGGAATTTTAGCAATTTTGACGTGAAATTGTAAACATGTGGACATGGATTTTGAAAATTCTAGAGAGAATTTTAAAAGCTTCATCTCAGTTTCAAGCATTTTGAGAGGGATTTGAAAAGTTTCAAAGGGAATATGAAGAATTGGGACGAAAATTGGTAAGTTTTTCAGGGACTTTGAAAAAATTTCAACTGGAATTTTAGCAATTTTGATGTGAAATTGTAAACATGTGGTCACGGATTTGAACACTCGAGAGAGAATTTTAAAAGCTTCATCTAGGTTTCAACCATTTTGAGAGGGATTTGAAAAGTTTCAATGGGAATGGGAAGAATTCGGACGAAAATTGGAAAATTTTGAAGGGACTTTGAAAAAATTTCAACTGGAATTTTAGCAATTTTGACGTGAAATTGTAAACATGTGTACATGGATTTGGAACATTCTAGAGAGAATTTTAAAAGCTTCATCTAGGTTTCAACCATTTTGAGAGGGATTTGAAAAGTTTCAAAGGGAATATGAAGAATTGGGACGAAAATTGGAAAATTTTGAAGGGACTTTGAAAAAATTTCAACTGGAATTTTAGCAATTTTGACGTGAAATTGTAAACATGTGGACATGGATTTTGAAAATTCTAGAGAGAATTTTAAAAGCTTCATCTAGGTTTCAACCATTTTGAGAGGGATTTGAAAAGTTTCAATGGGAATATGAGGAATTGGGACGAAAATTGGTAAGTTTTTCAGGGACTTTGAAAAAATTTCAACTGGAATTTTAGCAATTTTGACATGAAATTGTAAACATGTTGACGTGGATTTGGAACATTCTAGAGAGAATTTTAAAAGCTTCATCTAGGTTTCAACCATGTTGAGAGGGATTTGAAAAGTTTCAATGGGAATGGGAAGAATTGGGACGAAAATTGGAAAATTTTTCAGGGACTTTGAAAAAATTTCAACTGGAATTTTTGCAATTTTGATGTGAAGCTGTAAACATGTTGAGGTGGATTTTGAAAATTCTAGAGAGAAGTTTCAAACTTTCAACAGCATTTCAACCATGTTGAGAGGGATTTGAAAAGTTTCAATGCGAATGGGAAGAATTGGGACGAAAATAGGAAAATTTTTCACGGACTTTGAAAAAATTTCAACTGGAATTTTAGCAATTTTGACGTGAAATTGTAAACATGTGAAGGTGGATTTGGAACATTCTAGAGAGAATTTTAAAAGCTTCATCTAGGTTTCAACCATGTTGAGAGGGATTTGAAAAGTTTCAATGGGAATGGGAAGAATTCGGACGAAAATTGGAAAATTTTGAAGGTACTTCGAAAAAATTTCAACTGGAATTTTAGCAATTTTGACGTGAAATTGTAAACATGTGGACATGGATTTTGAAAATTCTAGAGAGAATTTTAAAAGCTTCATCTCGGTTTCAACCATTTTGAGAGGGATTTGAAAAGTTTCAATGGGAATATGAAGAAATGGGACGAACATTGGTAAGTTTTTCAGGGACTTTGAAAAAATTTCAACTGGAATTTTAGCAATTTTGACGTGAAATTGTAAACATGTGGTCACGGATTTGAACACTCAAGAGAGAATTTTAAAAGCTTCATCTAGGTTTCAACCATTTTGAGAGGGATTTGAAAAGTTTCAATGGGAATGGGAAGAATTGGGACGAAAATTGGAAAGTTTTTCAGGGACTTTGAAAAAATTTCAACTGGAATTTTAGCAATTTTGATGTGAAATTGTAAACATGTGGACATGGATTTTGAAAATTCTAGAGAGAATTTTAAAAGCTTCATCTAGGTTTCAACCATTTTGAGAGGGATTTGAAAAGTTTCAATGGGAATATGAAGAATTGGGACGAACATTGGAGAATTTTTCAGGGACTTTGAAAAAATTTCAACTGGAATTTTAGCAATTTTGACGTGAAATTGTAAACATGTGGACATGGATTTTGAAAATTCTAGAGAGAATTTTAAAAGCTTCATCTAGGTTTCAACCATGTTGAGAGGGATTTGAAAAGTTTCAATGGGAATGGGAAGAATTGGGACGAACATTGGAAAATTTTGAAGGGACTTTGAAAAAATTTCAACTGGAATTTTAGCAATTTTGACGTGAAATTGTAAACATGCTGAGGTAGATTTTGAAAATTCTAGAGAGAAGTTTCAATCTTTCAACAGGATTTCAACAATGTTGAGAGGGATTTGAAAAGTTTCAATGGGAATGGGAAGAATAGGAACGAAAATTGGAAAATTTTTCAGGGACTTGGAAAAAATTTCAACTGGAATTTTAGTAATTTTGACATGAAATTGTAAACATGCTGAGGTGGATTCTGAAAATTGTAGAGAGAAGTTTCAAACTTTCAACAGCATTTCAACCATGTTGAGAGGGATTTGAAAAGTTTCAATGCGAATGGGAAGAATTGGGACGAACATTGGAAAATTTTTCAGGGACTTTGAAAAAATTTCAACTGGAATTTTAGCAATTTTGACGTGAAATTGTAAACATGTGGACATGGATTTTGAAAATTCTAGAGAGAAGTTTCAAACTTTAATCTAGGTTTCAACAATGTTGAGAGGGATTTGAAAAGTTTCAATGGGAATATGAAGAATTGGGACGAAAATTGGAAAATTTTTCAGGGACTTTGAAAAAATTTCAACTGGAATTTTAGCAATTTTGACGTGAAATTGGAAACATGCTGAGGTGGATTTTGAAAATTCTAGAGAGAATTTTAAAAGCTTCATCTAGGTTTCAACCATGTTGAGAGGGATTTGAAAAGTTTCAATGGGAATGGGAAGAATTGGGACGAACATTGGAAAATTTTGAAGGGACTTTGAAAAAATTTCAACTGGAATTTTAGCAATTTTGACGTGAAATTGTAAACATGCTGAGGTAGATTTTGAAAATTCTAGAGAGAATTTTCAATCTTTCAACAGGATTTCAACAATGTTGAGAGGGATTTGAAAAGTTTCAATGGGAATGGGAAGAATTGGGACAAAAATTGGAAAATTTTGAAGGGACTTTGAAAAAATTTCAACTGGAATTCTAGCAATTTTGACGTGAAATTGGAAACATGTTGAGGTGGATTTGGAAAATTCTAGAGAGAGATTTAAAAGCTTCATCAGGGTTTCAACCATTTTGAGAGGGATTTGAAAAGTTTCAAAGGGAATATGAAGAATTGGCACGAAAATTGGAAAATTTTTCAGGGACTTGGAAAAAATTTCAACTGGAATTTTAGCAATTTTAACGTGAAATTGTAAACATGTTGAGGTGGATTTGGAAAATTCTAGAGAGAAGTTTCAAATTTTCAACAGGATTTCAACAATTTTGAGAGGGATTTGAAAAGTTTCAATGGGAATGTGAAGAATTGGGACGAAAATTGGAAAATTTTTCAGGGACTTTGAAAAAATTTCAACTGGAATTTTAGTTATTTTGAGGTGAAATTGTAAACATGCTGAGGTGGATTCTGAAAATTCTAGAGAGAAGTTTCAAACTTTCAACACGATTTCAACAATTTTGAGAGGGATTTGAAAAGTTTCAATGGGAATGTGAAGAATTGGGACGAAAATTGGAAAATTTTGAAGGGACTTTGAAAAAATTTCAACTGGAATTTTAGCCATTTTGACGTGAAATTGTAAACATGTGTACATGGATTTGGAACATTCTAGAGAGAATTTTAAAAGCTTCATCTAGGTTTCAACAATGTTGAGAGGGATTTGAAAAGTTTCAATGGGAATATGAAGAATTGGGACGAAAATTGGAAAATTTTGAAGGGACTTTGAAAAAATTTCAACTGGAATTTTAGCCATTTTGACGTGAAATTGTAAACATGTGGACATGGATTTGGAAAATTCTAGAGAGAATTTTAAAAGCTTCATCTAGGTTTCAACCATTTTGAGAGGGATTTGAAAAGTTTCAATGGGAATATGAGGAATTGGGACGAAAATTGGTAAGTTTTTCAGGGACTTTGAAAAAATTTCAACTGGAATTTTAGCAATTTTGACATGAAATTGTAAACATGTTGAGGTGGATTTTGGAACATTCTAGAGAGAATTTTAAAAGCTTCATCTAGGTTTCAACCATGTTGAGAGGGATTTGAAAAGTTTCAATGCGAATGGGAAGAATTGGAACGAAAATAGGAAAATTTTTCACGGACTTTGAAAAAATTTCAACTGGAATTTTAGCAATTTTGACGTGAAATTGTAAACATGTTGAGGTGGATTTGGAAAATTCTAGAGAGAAGTTTTAAACTTTCAACAGGATTTCAACAATTTTGAGAGGGATTTGAAAAGTTTCAATGGGAATGTGAAGAGTTGGGACGAAAATTGGAAAATTTTCAGGGACTTTGAAAAAATTTCAACTGGAATTTTAGTTATTTTGAGGTGAAATTGTAAACATGCTGAGGTGGATTCTGAAAATTCTAGAGAGAAGTTTCAAACTTTCAACAGGATTTCAACAATTTTGAGAGGGATTTGAAAAGTTTCAATGGGAATGTGAAGAATTCGGACGAAAATTGGAAAATTTTGAAGGGACTTTGAAAAAATTTCAACTGGAATTTTAGCCATTTTGACGTGAAATTGTAAACATGTGGACATGGATTTGGAACATTCTAGAGAGAATTTTAAAAGCTTCATCTAGGTTTCAACAATGTTGAGAGGGATTTGAAAAGTTTCAATGGGAATATGAAGAATTGGGACGAAAATTGGAAAATTTTGAAGGGACTTTGAAAAAATTTCAACTGGAATTTTAGCCATTTTGACGTGAAATTGTAAACATGTGGACATGGATTTGGAAAATTCTAGAGAGAATTTTAAAAACTTCATCTCGGTTTCAACCATTTTAAGAGGGATTTGAAAAGTTTCAATGGGAATGGGAAGAATTGGGATAAAAATTGGTAAGTTTTTCAGGGACTTTGAAAAAATTTCAACTGGAATTTTAGCAATTTTGACGTGAAATCGTAAACATGTTGTGGTGGATTTGGAACATTCTAGAGAGAATTTTAAAAGCTTCATCTAGGTTTCAACCATTTTGAGAGGGATTTGAAAAGTTTCAATGGGAATGGGAAGAATTGGGAGCAACATTGGGAAATTTTTCAGGGACTTTGAAAAAATTTCAACTGGAATTTTAGCAATTTTGACGTGAAATTGTAAACATGTGGACATGGATTTTGAAAATTCTAGAGAGAATTTTAAAAGCTTCATCTAGGTTTCAACCATTTTGAGAGGGATTTGAAAAGTTTCAATGAGAATATGAGGAATTGGGACGAAAATTGGTAAGTTTTTCAGGGACTTTGAAAAAATTTCAACTGGAATTTTAGCAATTTTGACATGAAATTGTAAACATGTTGAGGTGGATTTGGAACATTCTAGAGAGAATTTTAAAAGCTTCATCTAGGTTTCAACCATGTTGAGAGGGATTTGAAAAGTTTCAATGCGAATGGGAAGAATTGGGACGAAAATAGGAAAATTTTTCACGGACTTTGAAAAAATTTCAACTGGAATTTTAGCAATTTTGACGTGAAATTGTAAACATGTTGAGGTGGATTTGGAAAATTCTAGAGAGAAGTTTCAAACTTTCAACAGGATTTCAACAATGTTGAGAGGGATTTGAAAAGTTTCAATGGGTATGTGAAGAATTGGGACGAACATTGGAAAATTTTTCAGGGACTTTGAAAAAATTTCAACTGGAATTTTAGCCATTTTTTGACGTGAAATTGTAAACATGTGGACATGGATTTGGAAAATTCTAGAGAGAATTTTAAAAGCTTCATCTAGGTTTCAACCATTTTGAGAGGGATTTGAAAAGTTTCAATGGGAATGGGAAGAATTGGGATAAAAATTGGTAAGTTTTTCAGGGACTTTGAAAAAATTTCAACTGGAATTTTAGCAATTTTGACGTGAAATTGTAAACATGTTGAGGTGGATTTGGAAAATTCTAGAGAGAATTTTAAAAGCTTCATCTAGGTTTCAACCATTTTGAGAGGGATTTGAAAAGTTTCAATGGGAATGGGAAGAATTGGGAGCAACATTGGGAAATTTTTCAGGGACTTTGAAAAAATTTCAACTGGAATTTTAGCAATTTTGACGTGAAATTGTAAACATGTTGAGGTGGATTTGGAAAATTCTAGAGAGAAGTTTCAAACTTTCAACAGGATTTCAACAATTTTGAGAGGGATTTGAAAAGTTTCAATGGGAATGTGAAGAATTGGGACGAAAATTGGAAAATTTTTCAGGGACTTTGAAAAGATTTCAACTGGAATTTTAGTTATTTTGAGGTGAAATTGTAAACATGCTGAGGTGGATTCTGAAAATTCTAGAGAGAACTTTCAAACTTTCAACAGGATTTCAACCATTTTGAGAGGGATTTGAAAAGTTTCAATGGGAATGGGAAGAATTGGGATGAAAACTGGAAAATTTTGAAGGGACTTTGAAAAAATTTCAACTGGAATTTTAGCAATTTTGACGTGAAATTGTAAACATGTGTACATGTATTTGGAACATTCTAGAGAGAATTTTAAAAGCTTCATCTAGGTTTCAACAATGTTGAGAGGGATTTGAAAAGTTTCAATGGGAATATGAAGAATTGGGACGAAAATTGGAAAATTTTGAAGGGACTTTGAAAAAATTTCAACTGGAATTTTAGCCATTTTGACGTGAAATTGTAAACATGTGGACATGGATTTGGAAAATTCTAGAGAGAATTTTAAAAACTTCATCTCGGTTTCAACCATTTTGAGAGGGATTTGAAAAGTTTCAATGGGAATGGGAAGAATTGGGATAAAAATTGGTAAGTTTTTCAGGGACTTTGAAAAAATTTCAACTGGAATTTTAGCAATTTTGACGTGAAATTGTAAACATGCTGAGGTGGATTCTGAAAATTCTAGAGAGAAGTTTCAAACTTTCAACAGGATTTCAACAGTTTTGAGAGGGATTTGAAAAGTTTCAATGGGAATGTGAAGAATTCGGACGAAAATTGGAAAATTTTGAAGGGACTTTGAAAAAATTTCAACTGGAATTTTAGCAATTTTGACGTGAAATTGTAAACGTGTGTACATTGATTTGGAAAATTCTAGGGAGAATTTTAAAAGCTTCATCTAGTTTCAACCATTTTGAGAGGGATTTGAAAAGTTTCAAAGGGAATATGAAGAATTGGGACGAAAATTGGAAAATTTTTCAGGGACTTTGAAAAAATTTCAACTGGAATTTTAGCAATTTTGACGTGAAATTGTAAACATGTTGAGGTGGATTTGGAAAATTCTAGAGAGACTTTTAAAAGCTTCATCTAGGTTTCAGCAATGTTGAGAGGGATTTGAAAAGTTTCAATGGGAATATGAAGAATTGGGATGAAAATTGGAAAATTTTGAAGGGACTTTGAAAAAATTTCAACTGGAATTTTAGCAATTTTGACGTGAAATTGTAAACATGTGAAGGTGGATTTGGAAAATTCTAGAGAGAATTTTAAAAGCTTCATCTAGGTTTCAACCATTTTGAGAGGGATTTGAAAAGTTTCAATGGGAATGGAAAGAATTCGGACGAAAATTGGAAAATTTTGAAGGTACTTCGAAAAAATTTCAACTGGAATTTTAGCAATTTTGACGTGAAATTGTAAACATGTTGAGGTGGATTTGGAAAATTCTAGAGAGAAGTTCAAACTTTCAACAGGATTTCAACCACTTTGAGAGGGATTTGAAAAGTTTCAATGGGAATGTGAAGAATTGGGACGAACATTGGAAAATTTTTCAGGGACTTTGAAAAAATTTCAACTGGAATTTTAGCAATTTTGACGTGAAATTGTAAACATGTGGACATGGATTTGGAAAATTCTAGGGAGAATTTTAAAAGCTTCATCTCGGTTTCAACCATTTTGAGAGGGATTTGAAAAGTTTCAATGGGAATGGGAAGAATTGGGATAAAAATTGTTAAGTTTTTCAGGGACTTTGAAAAAATTTCAACTGGAATTTTAGCAATTATGACGTGAAATTGTAAACATGTTAAGGTGGATTTGGAAAATTCTAGAGAGAATTTTAAAAGCTTCATCTAGGTTTCAACCATTTTGAGAGGGATTTGAAAAGTTTCAAAGGGAATATGAAGAATTGGGACGAAAATTGGAAAATTTTCAGGGACTTTGAAAAAATTTCAACTGGAATTTTAGCAATTTTGACGTGAAATTGTAAACATGTTGAGGTGGATTTGGAAAATTCTAGAGAGAATTTTAAAAGCTTCATCTAGGTTTCAACCATTTTGAGAGGGATTTGAAAAGTTTCAAAGGGAATATGAAGAATTGGGACGAAAATTGGAAAATTTTTCAGGGACTTTGAAAAAATTTCAACTGGAATTTTAGCAATTTTGACGTGAAATTGTAAACATGTTGAGGTGGATTTGGAAAATTCTAGAGAGACTTTTAAAAGCTTCATCTAGGTTTCAGCAATGTTGAGAGGGATTTGAAAAGTTTCAATGGGAATATGAAGAATTGGGATGAAAATTGGAAAATTTTGAAGGGACTTTGAAAAAATTTCAACTGGAATTTTAGCGATTTTGACGTGAAATTGTAAACATGTTGAGGTGGATTTGGAAAATTCTAGAGAGAAGTTTCAAACTTTCAACAGGATTTCAACAATGTTGAGAGGGATTTGAAAAGTTTCAATGGGAATGTGAAGAATTGGGACGAACATTGGAAAATTTTGAAGGGACTTTGAAAAAATTTCAACTGGAATTTTAGCCATTTTTACGTGAAATTGTAAACATGTGGACATGGATTTGGAAAATTCTAGAGAGAATTTTAAAAGCTTCATCTCGGTTTCAACCATTTTGAGAGGGATTTGAAAAGTTTCAATGGGAATGGGAAGAATTGGGATAAAAATTGGTAAGTTTTTCAGGGACTTTGAAAAAATTTCAACTGGAATTTTAGCAATTATGACGTGAAATTGTAAACATGTTGAGGTGGATTTGGAAAATTCTAGAGAGAATTTTAAAAGCTTCATCTAGGTTTCAACCATTTTGAGAGGGATTTGAAAAATTTTAAAGGGAATATGAAGAATTGGGACGAAAATTGGAAAATTTTCAGGGACTTTGAAAAAATTTCAACTGGAATTTTAGCAATTTTGACGTGAAATTGTAAACATGTTGAGGTGGATTTGGAAAATTCTAGAGAGAATTTTAAAAGCTTCATCTAGGTTTCAACCATTTTGAGAGGGATTTGAAAAGTTTCAAAGGGAATATGAAGAATTGGGACGAAAATTGGAAAATTTTTCAGGGACTTTGAAAAAATTTCAACTGGAATTTTAGTTATTTTGAGGTGAAATTGTAAACATGCTGAGGTGGATTCTGAAAATTCTAGAGAGAACTTTCAAACTTTCAACAGGATTTCAACCATTTTGAGAGGGATTTGAAAAGTTTCAATGGGAATGGGAAGAATTGGGATGAAAACTGGAAAATTTTGAAGGGACTTTGAAAAAATTTCAACTGGAATTTTAGCAATTTTGACGTGAAATTGTAAACATGTGTACATGTATTTGGAACATTCTAGAGAGAATTTTAAAAGCTTCATCTAGGTTTCAACAATGTTGAGAGGGATTTGAAAAGTTTCAATGGGAATATGAAGAATTGGGACGAAATTGGAAAATTTTGAAGGGACTTTGAAAAAATTTCAACTGGAATTTTAGCCATTTTGACGTGAAATTGTAAACATGTGGACATGGATTTGGAAAATTCTAGAGAGAATTTTAAAAACTTCATCTCGGTTTCAACCATTTTGAGAGGGATTTGAAAAGTTTCAATGGGAATGGGAAGAATTGGGATAAAAATTGGTAAGTTTTTCAGGGACTTTGAAAAAATTTCAACTGGAATTTTAGCAATTTTGACGTGAAATTGTAAACATGCTGAGGTGGATTCTGAAAATTCTAGAGAGAAGTTTCAAACTTTCAACAGGATTTCAACAGTTTTGAGAGGGATTTGAAAAGTTTCAATGGGAATGTGAAGAATTCGGACGAAAATTGGAAAATTTTGAAGGGACTTTGAAAAAATTTCAACTGGAATTTTAGCAATTTTGACGTGAAATTGTAAACGTGTGTACATTGATTTGGAAAATTCTAGGGAGAATTTTAAAAGCTTCATCTAGTTTCAACCATTTTGAGAGGGATTTGAAAAGTTTCAAAGGGAATATGAAGAATTGGGACGAAAATTGGAAAATTTTTCAGGGACTTTGAAAAAATTTCAACTGGAATTTTAGCAATTTTGACGTGAAATTGTAAACATGTTGAGGTGGATTTGGAAAATTCTAGAGAGACTTTTAAAAGCTTCATCTAGGTTTCAGCAATGTTGAGAGGGATTTGAAAAGTTTCAATGGGAATATGAAGAATTGGGATGAAAATTGGAAAATTTTGAAGGGACTTTGAAAAAATTTCAACTGGAATTTTAGCAATTTTGACGTGAAATTGTAAACATGTGAAGGTGGATTTGGAAAATTCTAGAGAGAATTTTAAAAGCTTCATCTAGGTTTCAACCATTTTGAGAGGGATTTGAAAAGTTTCAATGGGAATGGAAAGAATTCGGACGAAAATTGGAAAATTTTGAAGGTACTTCGAAAAAATTTCAACTGGAATTTTAGCAATTTTGACGTGAAATTGTAAACATGTTGAGGTGGATTTGGAAAATTCTAGAGAGAAGTTCAAACTTTCAACAGGATTTCAACCACTTTGAGAGGGATTTGAAAAGTTTCAATGGGAATGTGAAGAATTGGGACGAACATTGGAAAATTTTTCAGGGACTTTGAAAAAATTTCAACTGGAATTTTAGCAATTTTGACGTGAAATTGTAAACATGTGGACATGGATTTGGAAAATTCTAGGGAGAATTTTAAAAGCTTCATCTCGGTTTCAACCATTTTGAGAGGGATTTGAAAAGTTTCAATGGGAATGGGAAGAATTGGGATAAAAATTGTTAAGTTTTTCAGGGACTTTGAAAAAATTTCAACTGGAATTTTAGCAATTATGACGTGAAATTGTAAACATGTTAAGGTGGATTTGGAAAATTCTAGAGAGAATTTTAAAAGCTTCATCTAGGTTTCAACCATTTTGAGAGGGATTTGAAAAGTTTCAAAGGGAATATGAAGAATTGGGACGAAAATTGGAAAATTTTCAGGGACTTTGAAAAAATTTCAACTGGAATTTTAGCAATTTTGACGTGAAATTGTAAACATGTTGAGGTGGATTTGGAAAATTCTAGAGAGAATTTTAAAAGCTTCATCTAGGTTTCAACCATTTTGAGAGGGATTTGAAAAGTTTCAAAGGGAATATGAAGAATTGGGACGAAAATTGGAAAATTTTTCAGGGACTTTGAAAAAATTTCAACTGGAATTTTAGCAATTTTGACGTGAAATTGTAAACATGTTGAGGTGGATTTGGAAAATTCTAGAGAGACTTTTAAAAGCTTCATCTAGGTTTCAGCAATGTTGAGAGGGATTTGAAAAGTTTCAATGGGAATATGAAGAATTGGGATGAAAATTGGAAAATTTTGAAGGGACTTTGAAAAAATTTCAACTGGAATTTTAGCGATTTTGACGTGAAATTGTAAACATGTTGAGGTGGATTTGGAAAATTCTAGAGAGAAGTTTCAAACTTTCAACAGGATTTCAACAATGTTGAGAGGGATTTGAAAAGTTTCAATGGGAATGTGAAGAATTGGGACGAACATTGGAAAATTTTGAAGGGACTTTGAAAAAATTTCAACTGGAATTTTAGCCATTTTTACGTGAAATTGTAAACATGTGGACATGGATTTGGAAAATTCTAGAGAGAATTTTAAAAGCTTCATCTCGGTTTCAACCATTTTGAGAGGGATTTGAAAAGTTTCAATGGGAATGGGAAGAATTGGGATAAAAATTGGTAAGTTTTTCAGGGACTTTGAAAAAATTTCAACTGGAATTTTAGCAATTATGACGTGAAATTGTAAACATGTTGAGGTGGATTTGGAAAATTCTAGAGAGAATTTTAAAAGCTTCATCTAGGTTTCAACCATTTTGAGAGGGATTTGAAAAATTTTAAAGGGAATATGAAGAATTGGGACGAAAATTGGAAAATTTTCAGGGACTTTGAAAAAATTTCAACTGGAATTTTAGCAATTTTGACGTGAAATTGTAAACATGTTGAGGTGGATTTGGAAAATTCTAGAGAGAATTTTAAAAGCTTCATCTAGGTTTCAACCATTTTGAGAGGGATTTGAAAAGTTTCAAAGGGAATATGAAGAATTGGGACGAAAATTGGAAAATTTTTCAGGGACTTTGAAAAAATTTCAACTGGAATTTTAGCAATTTTGACGTGAAATTGTAAACATGCTGAGGTGGATTCTGAAAATTCTAGAGAGAAGTTTCAAACTTTCAACAGGATTTCAACAGTTTTGAGAGGGATTTGAAAAGTTTCAATGGGAATGTGAAGAATTCGGACGAAAATTCGAAAATTTTGAAGGGACTTTGAAAAAATTTCAACTGGAATTTTAGCAATTTTGACGTGAAATTGTAAACGTGTGTACATTGATTTGGAAAATTCTAGGGAGAATTTTAAAAGCTTCATCTAGGTTTCAACCATGTTGAGAGGGATTTGAAAAGTTTCAATGGGAATATGAAGAATTGGGACGAAAATTGGAAAATTTTGAAGGGACTTTGAAAAAATTTCAACTGGAATTTTAGCAATTTTGACGTGAAATCGTAAACATGTTGAGGTGGATTTGGAAAATTCTAGAGAGACTTTTAAAAGCTTCATCTAGGTTTCAGCAATGTTGAGAGGGATTTGAAAAGTTTCAATGGGAATATGAAGAATTGGGATGAAAATTGGAAAATTTTGAAGGGACTTTGAAAAAATTTCAACTGGAATTTTAGCAATTTTGACGTGAAATTGTAAACATGTTGAGGTGGATTTGGAAAATTCTAGAGAGACTTTTAAAAGCTTCATCTAGGTTTCAGCAATGTTGAGAGGGATTTGAAAAGTTTCAATGGGAATATGAAGAATTGGGATGAAAATTGGAAAATTTTGAAGGGACTTTGAAAAAATTTCAACTGGAATTTTAGCAATTTTGACGTGAAATTGTAAACATGTGGAGCTGGATTTGGAAAATTCTAGAGAGAATTTTAAAAGCTTCATCAGGGTTACAACAATGTTGAGAGGGATTTGAAAAGTTTCAATGGGAATGGGAAGAATTGGGACGAAAATTGGAAAATTTTGAAGGGACTTGGAAAAAATTTCAACTGGAATTTCAGGAATTTTGATGGGAAATTGTAAACATGCTGAGGTGGATTTTGAAAATTCTAGAGAGAATTTTAAAATCTTCAACAGAATTTCAACAATTTTGAGAGGGATTTGAAAAGTTTCAATGGGAATGTGAAGAATTGGGATGAAAATTGGAAAGCTTTTCAGGAACTGTGACAAAATTTCAACTGGAATTTTAGCAATTTTGACGTGAAATTGTAAACATGTTGAGGTGGATTTTGAAATTCTAGAGAGAATTTTAAAAGCTTCAACAGGATTTCAACAATGTTGAGAGGGATTTGAAAAGTTTCAATGGGAATGGGAAGAATTGGGACGAAAATTGGAAAATTTTGAAGGGACTTTGAAAAAATTTCAACTGGAATTTTAGCAATTTTGACGTGAAATTGTAAACATGTTGAGGTGGATTTTGAAAATTCTAGAGAGAATTTTAAAAGCTTCATCTAGGTTTCAGCAATGTTGAGAGGGATTTGACAAGTTTCAATGGGAATATGAAGAATTGGGATGAAAACTGGAAAATTTTGAAGGGACTTTGAAAAAATTTCAACTGGAATTTTAGCAATTTTGACGTGAAATTGTAAACATGTGAAGGTGGATTTGGAAAATTCTAGAGAGAATTTTAAAAGCTTCATCTAGGTTTCAGCAATGTTGAGAGGGATTTGAAAATTTTCAATGGGAATGGGAAGAATTCGGACGAAAATTGGAAAATTTTGAAGGTACTTCGAAAAAATTTCGACTGGAATTTTAGCAATTTTGACGTGAAATTGTAAACATGTTGAGGTGGATTTGGAAAATTCTACAGAGAAGTTCAAACTTTCAAGAGGATTTCAACAATGTTGAGAGGGATTTGAAAAGTTTCAATGGGAATGTGAAGAATTGGGATGAAAATTGGAAAGCTTTTCAGGAACTGTGACAAAATTTCAACTGGAATTTTAGCAATTTTGACGTGAAATTGTAAACATGTTGAGGTGGATTTTGAAATTCTAGAGAGAATTTTAAAAGCTTCAACAGGATTTCAACAATGTTGAGAGGGATTTGAAAAGTTTCAATGGGAATGGGAAGAATTGGGACGAAAATTGGAAAATTTTTCAGGGACTTTGAAAAAATTTCAACTGGAATTTTAGCAATTTTGACGTGAAATTGTAAACATGTTGAGGTGGATTTTGAAAATTCTAGAGAGAAGTTTCAAACTTTGAACAGGATTTCAACAATGTTGAGAGGGATTTGAAAAGTTTCTATGGGAATGTGAAGAACTGGGACAAAAATTGGAAAATTTTGAAGGGACTTTGAAAAAATTTCAACTGGAATTTTAGCAATTTTGACGTGAAATTGTAAACATGTTGAGGTGGATTTTGAAAATTCTAGAGAGAATTTTAAAAGCTTCATCTAGGTTTCAGCAATGTTGAGAGGGATTTGACAAGTTTCAATGGGAATATGAAGAATTGGGATGAAAACTGGAAAATTTTGAAGGGACTTTGAAAAAATTTCAACTGGAATTTTAGCAATTTTGACGTGAAATTGTAAATATGTGAAGGTGGATTTGGAAAATTCTAGAGAGAATTTTAAAAGCTTCATCTAGGTTTCAGCAATGTTGAGAGGGATTTGAAAATTTTCAATGGGAATGGGAAGAATTCGGACGAAAATTGGAAAATTTTGAAGGTACTTCGAAAAAATTTCGACTGGAATTTTAGCAATTTTGACGTGAAATTGTAAACATGTTGAGGTGGATTTGGAAAATTCTACAGAGAAGTTCAAACTTTCAAGAGGATTTCAACAATGTTGAGAGGGATTTGAAAAGTTTCAATGGGAATGTGAAGAATTGGGACGAAAATTGGAAAATTTTTCAGGGACTTTGAAAAAATTTCAACTGGAATTTTAGCAATTTTGACGTGAAATTGTAAACATGTGGACATGGATTTGGAAAATTCTAGAGAGAATTTTAAAAGTTTCATCTCGGTTTCAACCATTTTGAGAGGGATTTGAAAAGTTTCAATGGGAATGGGAATAATTGGGACGAACATTGGAAAATTTTGAAGAGACTTTGAAAAAATTTCAACTGGAATTTTAGCAATTTTGACGTGAAATTGTAAACATGCTGAGGTAGATTTTGAAAATTCTAGAGAGAAGTTTCAATCTTTCAACAGGATTTCAACAATGTTGAGAGGGATTTGAAAAGTTTCAATGGGAATGGGAAGAATTGGGACGAAAATTGGAAAATTTTTCAGAGACTTTGAAAAAATTTCAACTGGAATTTTAGCAATTTTGATGTGAAATTGTAAACATGTGGAGGTGGATTTGGAAAATTCTAGAGAGAATTTTAAAAGCTTCATCAGGGTTACAACAATGTTGAGAGGGATTTGAAAAGTTTCAATGGGAATGGGAATAATTGGGACGAAAATTGGAAAATTTTGAAGGGACTTGGAAAAAATTTCAACTGGAATTTCAGGAATTTTGACGTGAAATTGTAAACATGCTGAGGTGGATTTTGAAAATTCTAGAGAGAATTTTAAAATCTTCAACAGAATTTCAACAATTTTGAGAGGGATTTGAAAAGTTTCAATGGGAATGTGAAGAATTGGGATGAAAATTGGAAAGCTTTTCAGGAACTGTGACAAAATTTCAACTGGAATTTTAGCAATTTTGACATGAAATTGTAAACATGTTGAGGTGGATTTGGAACATTCTAGAGAGAATTTTAAAAGCTTCATCAGGGTTTCAACCATTTTGAGAGGGATTTGAAAAGTTTCAATGGGAATGGGAAGAATTGGGATAAAAATTGGTAAGTTTTTCAGGGACTTTGAAAAAATTTCAACTGAAATTTTAGCAATTTTGACGTGAAACTGTAAACATGCTGACGTGGATTTGGAAAATTCTAGAAAGAAGTTTCAAACTTTCAACAGGATTTCAACAATGTTGAGAGGGATTTGAAAAGTTTCAATGGGAATGTGAAGAATTGGGACGAAAATTGGAAAATTTTTCAGGGACTTTGAAAAAATTTCAACTGGAATTTTAGCAATTTTGACGTGAATTTGTAAACATGTTGAGGTGGATTTTGAAATTCTAGAGAGAATTTTAAAAGCTTCAACAGGATTTCAACAATGTTGAGAGGGATTTGAAAAGTTTCAATGGGAATGGGAAGAATTGGGACGAAAATAGGAAAATTTTTCAGGGACTTTGAAAAAATTTCAACTGGAATTTTAGCAATTTTGACGTGAAATTGTAAACATGTTGAGGTGGATTTGGAAAATTACAGAGAGAAGTTTCAAACTTTCAACAGGATTTCAACAATGTTGAGAGGGATTTGAAAAGTTTCTATGGGAATGTGAAGAACTGGGACAAAAATTGGAAAATTTTGAAGGGACTTTGAAAAAATTTCAACTGGAATTTTAGCAATTTTGACGTGAAATTGTAAACATGTTGAGGTGGATTTGGAAAATTCTAGAGAGAATTTTAAAAGCTTCATCTAGGTTTCAGCAATGTTGAGAGGGATTTGAAAATTTTCAATGGGAATGGGAAGAATTCGGACAAAAATTGGAAAATTTTGAAGGGACTTTGAAAAAATTTCAACTGGAATTTTAGCAATTTTGACTTGAAATTGTAAACATGTGGACATGGATTTTGAAAATTCTAGAGAGAATTTTAAAAGCTTCATCTCGGTTTCAACCATTTTGAGAGGGATTTGAAAAGTTTCAATGGGAATATGAAGAATTGGGACGAAAATTGGAAAATTTTTAAGGGACTTTGAAAAAATTTCAACTGGAATTTTAGCAATTTTGACGTGAAATTGTAAACATGTTGAGGTGGATTTGGAAAATTACAGAGAGAAGTTTCAAACTTTCAACAGGATTTCAACAATGTTGAGAGGGATTTGAAAAGTTTCAATGGGAATGTGAAGAACTGGGACAAAAATTGGAAAATTTTTCAGGGACTTTGAAAAAATTTCAACTGGAATTTTAGCAATTTTGACGTGAAATTGTAAAGATGTTGAGGTGGATTTGGAACATTCTAGAGAGAATTTTAAAAGCTTCATCTAGGTTTCAACCATTTTGAGAGGGATTTGAAAAGTTTCAATGGGAATGGGAAGAATTGGGACGAAAATTGGAAAATCTTTCAGGGACTTTGAAAAAATTTCAACTGGAATTTTAGCAATTTTGACGTGAAATTGTAAACATGTTGAGGTGGATTTTGAAAATTCTAGAGAGAATTTTCAATCTTTCAACAGGATTTCAACCATTTTGAGAGGGATTTGAAAAGTTTCAATGGGAATATGAAGAATTGGGACGAAAATTGGAAAATTTTTCAGGGACTTTGAAAAAATTTCAACTGGAATTTTAGCAATTTTGACGTGAAATTGTAAACATGCTGAGGTGGATTTGGAAAATTCTAGAGAGAATTTTAAAAGCTTCAACAGAATTTCAACAATTTTGAGAGGGATTTGAAAAGTTTCAATGAGAATGGGAAGAATTGGGACGAAAATTGGTAAGTTTTTCAGGGACTTTGAAAAAATTTCAACTGGAATTTTAGCGATTTTGACGTGAAATTGTAAACATGTGGACATGGTTTTTGAAAGTTCTAGAGAGAATTTTAAAAGCTTCAACAGAATTTCAACAATTTTGAGAGGGATTTGAAAAGTTTCAATGAGAATGGGAAGAATTGGGACGAAAATTGGAAAATTTTGAAGGGACTTTGAAGAAATTTCGACTGGAATTTTAGAATTTTTGACGTGAAATTTTAAACATGTTGAGGTGGATTTGGAACATTCTAGAGAGAATTTTAAAAGCTTCAACAGAATTTCAACAATGTTGAGAGGGATTTGAAAAGTTTCAATGGGAATGGGAAGAATTGGGACGAAAATTGGAAAATTATGAAGGTACTTTGAAAAAATTTCAACTGCAATTTTAGAGATTTTGATGTGGCAGTTTCTAAAATTTTGTCGGGGATTTGGAAAATTTCCTGAGAGTTTCCAAAGTTTCCCCGGGATTTCCAACATTTTGAAGGGAACTGATCGGAGCCAGCCCAGCGAGAGCCGGAGCCGGCAGCGTTCAACCGACCACGAGGTTCAGCCGAGATTAGGAAGCTCAGAGGGAAACGTACAGGGACAGCGTGATTCCCGGCGGGTCCCGATCGCCAAAGCCCCGGCAGGCATTGCGAGAGAGCGGCTGACGTGGCGGGGGGCGTTCCCACGGTGACGCGGGAGGTTTAAAAGCGGCTGAAACTCGATACTAGCATTCAGTCAGCTGATCGGAGCCAGCCCAGCGAGAGCCGGAGCCGGCGGGGTTCAGCCGACCACGAGGTTCAGCCGAGATCAGGAAGCTCAGAGGGAAACGTACAGGGACAGCGTGATTCCCGGCGGGTCCCGATCGCCAAAGCCCCGGCAGCCATTGCGAGAGAGCGGCTGACGTGGCAGGGGGCGTTCCCACGGTGACGGCGACCACACCCCCTCCCCTTGCCTTGAAAAAGCCTTTGGGAGGGCAGCGACTCGTCACCAGGTGCAGGGAGGAGCAACCAGCTTGTGTAGCGGGTGAGTCCCACCCACACTGTGCTGCAGCAGCAGGTGTGGTAGCTTGTGCAGCAGGGTGCAGAGAGCACTTGTTGCTTGTCAGCCCCTCTAGCTTATTGCCAGCGCCCCAGACTGCTGACGACCATGGTCGTCTCCAGGAGGAGAGCTTGTCTCTAACAGACTGTGGCTACGCAGACTGAGGCTCTGTCCCGAACGGTGGCTGTTCAGGTCTCGGCTGCAGGGAGTGCCAGAGCCTGCTGCTGGGGGAGGGAGGCCAGCACTCCACCTGTGTGAGGTGTGAGCAGGTGCAAGACCTGCTCGACATGGTCGTCAAACTTAAGGAGGAGGTGGAGACGCTGAGGACCATCAGGGAGTGCAAAAGGGAGATCGACTGGTGGAGTAACACCCTGACGTGCCAGTCGGAAAGTTCCCAGGGAGGTACCCCCCAAAAGGAGACGGACCTCCTGCCCTCTCGGATAGAGGCAATTTTGACGTGAAATTGTAAACATGTTGAGGTGGATTTTGAAAATTCTAGAGAGAATTTTAAAAGCTTCAACAGGATTTCAACCATGTTGAGAGGGATTTGAAAAGTTTCAATGGGAATGGGAAGAATTGGGATGAAAATTAGAAAATTTTGAAGGGACTTTGAAAAAATTTCAACTGGAATTTTAGCAATTTTGATGTGAAATTGTAAAAATGCTGAAGTGGATTTTGAAAATTCTAGAGAGAAGTTTCAATCTTTCAACAGGATTTCAACCATTTTGAGAGGATTTGAAAAGTTTCAATGGGAATGGGAAAAATTGGCACAAAAAATGGAAAATTTTACATGGACTTGGAAAAAATTTCAACTGGAATTTTAACAATTTTGACGTGAAATTGTAAACATGTTGAGGTGGATTTGGAAAACTCTAGAGAGAATTTTAAAAGCTTCATCTAGGTTTCAACCATTTTGAGAGGGATTTGAAAAGTTTCAACGGGAATGTGAAGAATTGGGACGAAAATTGGTAAGTTTTTCACAGACTTTGAAAAAATTTCAACTGGAATTTTAGCAATTTTGACGTGAAATTGTAAACATGTTGAGGTGGATTTGGAAAATTCTAGAGAGAATTATAAAATCTTCATCAGGGTTTCAACCATTTTGAGAGGGATTTGAAAAGTTTCAATGGGAATGTGAAGAATTGGGACGAAAATTGGAAAATTTTTAAGGGACTTTGAAAAAATTTCAACTGGAATTTTAGCAATTTTGACGTGAAATTGTAAACATGTGAAGGTGGATTTGGAAAATTCTAGAGAGAATTTTAAAAGCTTCATCTAGGTTTCAACCATGTTGAGAGGGATTTGAAAAGTTTCAATGGGAATGGGAAGAATTCGGACGAAAATTGGAAAATTTTGAAGGTACTTCGAAAAAATTTCAACTGGAATTTTAGCAATTTTGACGTGAAATTGTAAACATGTTGAGGTGGATTTTGAAAATTCTAGAGAGAAGTTTCAAACTTTCAACAGGATTTTAACAATGTTGAGAGGGATTTGAAAAGTTTCAATGGGAATGTGAAGAATTGGGACGAACACTGGAAAATTTTTCAGGGACTTTGAAAAAATTTAAACTGGAATTTTAGCAATTTTGACGTGAAATTTTAAACATGTGGACATGGATTTGGAAAATTCTAGAGAGAATTTTAAAAGCTTCATCTAGGTTTCAACCATTTTGAGAGGGATTTGAAAAGTTTCAATGGGAATGGGAAGAATTGGGACGAACACTGGAAAATTTTTCAGGGACTTTGAAAAAATTTCAACTGGAATTTTAGCAATTTTGACGTGAAATTGTAAACATGCTGAGGTGGCTTTTGAAAATTCTAGAGAGAAGTTTCAATCTTTCAACAGGATTTCAACAATGTTGAGAGGGATTTGAAAAGTTTCAATGGGAATGGGAAGAATTCGGACGAAAATTGGAAAATTTTGAAGGGACTTCGAAAAAATTTCAACTGGAATTTTAGCAATTTTGACGTGAAATTGTAAACATGCTGAGGTGGCTTTTGAAAATTCTAGAGAGAAGTTTCAATCTTTCAACAGGATTTCAACAATGTTGAGAGGGATTTGAAAAGTTTCAATGGGAATGGGAAGAATTCGGACGAAAATTGGAAAATTTTGAAGGGACTTTGAAAAAATTTCAACTGGAATTTTAGCAATTTTGACGTGAAATTGGAAACATGTTGAGGTGGATTTGGAAAATTCTAGAGAGAATTTTAAAAGCTTCATCTAGGTTTCAACCATTTTGAGAGGGATTTGAAAAGTTTCAAAGGGAATATGAAGAATTGGGACGAAAATTGGAAAATTTTTCAGGGACTTTGAAAAAATTTCAACTGGAATTTTAGCAATTTTGACGTGAAATTGTAAACATGTGGACATGGATTTGGAAAATTCTAGAGAGAATTTTAAAAGCTTCAACAGAATTTCAACAATTTTGAGAGGGATTTGAAAAGTTTCAATGAGAATGGGAAGAATTGGGACGAAAATTGGAAAATTTTTAAGGGACTTTGAAAAAATTTCAACTGGAATTTTAGCAATTTTGACGTGAAATCGTAAACATGTTGAGGTGGATTTGGAACATTCTAGAGAGAATTTTAAAAGCTTCATCTAGGTTTCAACCATTTTGAGAGGGATTTGAAAAGTTTCAAAGGGAATATGAAGAATTGGGACGAAAATTGGAAAATTTTTCAGGGACTTTGAAAAAATTTCAACTGGAATTTTAGCAATTTTGACAGGAAATTGTAAACATGTTGAGGTGGATTTGGAACATTCTAGAGAGAATTTTAAAAGCTTCAACAGAATGTCAAAAATTTTGAGAGGGATTTGAAAAGTTTCAATGGGAATGGGAAGAATTGGGACGAAAATTGGAAAATTTTTCAGGGACTTTGAAAAAATTTCAACTGGAATTTTAGCAATTTTGATGTGAAATTGTAAACATATGGACATGGATTTTGAAAATTCTAGAGAGAATTTTAAAAGCTTCATCTCGGTTTCAACCATTTTGAGAGGGATTTGAAAAGTTTCAATGGGAATATGAAGAATTGGGACGAAAATTGGTAAGTTTTTCAGGGACTTTGAAAAAATTTCAACTGGAATTTTAGCAATTTTGACGTGAAATTGTAAACATGTTGAGGTGGATTTGGAAAATTCTAGATATAAGTTTCAAACATTCATCTAGGTTTTAACAATGTTGAGAGGGATTTGAAAAGTTTCAATGGGAATGGGAAGAATTCGGACGAAAATTGGAAAATTTTTCAGGGACTTTGAAAAAATTTCAACTGGAATTTTAGCAATTTTGATGTGAAATTGTAAATATATAGACATGGATTTTGAAAATTCTAGGGAGAATTTTAGAAGCTTCATCTCGGTTTCAACCATTTTGAGAGGGATTTGAAAAGTTTCAATGGGAATATGAAGAATTGGGACGAAAATTGGTAAGTTTTTCAGGGACTTTGAAAAAATTTCAACTGGAATTTTAGCAATTTTGACGTGAAATTGTAAACATGTGGACATGGATTTTGAAAATTCTAGAGAGAATTTTAAAAGCTTCATCTCGGTTTCAACCATTTTGAGAGGGATTTGAAAAGTTTCAATGGGAATATGAAGAATTGGGACGAAAATTGTTAAGTTTTTCAGGGACTTTGAAAAAATTTCAACTGGAATTTTAGCAATTTTGACGTGAAATTGTAAACATGCTGAGGTAGATTTTGAAAATTCTAGAGAGAAGTTTCAATCTTTCAACAGGATTTCAACAATGTTGAGAGGGATTTGAAAAGTTTCAATGGGAATGGGAAGAATTGGGACGAACATTGGAAAATTTTGAAGGGACCTGGAAAAAATTTCAACTGGAATTTTAGCAATTTTGACGTGAAATTGTAAACATGCTGAGGTGGATTTTGAAAATTCTAGAGAGAAGTTTCAATCTTTCAACAGGATTTCAACAATGTTGAGAGGGATTTGAAAAGTTTCAATGGGAATGGGAAGAATTCGGACGAAAATTGGAAAATTTTGAAGGGACTTTGAAAAAATTTCAACTGGAATTTTAGCAATTTTGACGTGAAATTGGAAACATGCTGAGGTGGATTTGGAAAATTCTAGAGAGAATTATAAAATCTTCATCAGGGTTTCAACCATTTTGAGAGGGATTTGAAAAGTTTCAATGGGAATGGGAAGAATTGGGACGAAAATTGGAAAATTTTTCAGGGACTTGGAAAAAATTTCAACTGGAATTTTAGCAATTTTGACGTGAAATTGTAAACATGTGTACATGGATTTGGAACATTCTAGAGAGAATTTTAAAAGCTTCATCTCGGTTTCAACCATGTTGAGAGGGATTTGAAAAGTTTCAATGGGAATATGAAGAATTGGGACGAAAATTGGAAAATTTTGAAGGGACTTTGAAAAAATTTCAACTGGAATTTTAGCAATATTGACGTGAAATTGTAAACATGTTGAGGTGGATTTTGAAAATTCTAGAGAGAATTTTCAATCTTTCAACAGGATTTCAACCATTTTGAGAGGGATTTGAAAAGTTTCAATGGGAATATGAAGAATTGGGACGAAAATTGGAAAATTTTTCAGGGACTTTGAAAAAATTTCAACTGGAATTTTAGCAATTTTGACGTGAAATTGTAAACATGCTGAGGTGGATTTGGAAAATTCTAGAGAGAATTTTAAAAGCTTCAACAGAATTTCAACAATTTTGAGAGGGATTTGAAAAGTTTCAATGAGAATGGGAAGAATTGGGACGAAAATTGGTAAGTTTTTCAGGGACTTTGAAAAAATTTCAACTGGAATTTTAGCGATTTTGACGTGAAATTGTAAACATGTGGACATGGTTTTTGAAAGTTCTAGAGAGAATTTTAAAAGCTTCAACAGAATTTCAACAATTTTGAGAGGGATTTGAAAAGTTTCAATGAGAATGGGAAGAATTGGGACGAAAATTGGAAAATTTTGAAGGGACTTTGAAGAAATTTCGACTGGAATTTTAGAATTTTTGACGTGAAATTTTAAACATGTTGAGGTGGATTTGGAACATTCTAGAGAGAATTTTAAAAGCTTCAACAGAATTTCAACAATGTTGAGAGGGATTTGAAAAGTTTCAATGGGAATGGGAAGAATTGGGACGAAAATTGGAAAATTATGAAGGTACTTTGAAAAAATTTCAACTGCAATTTTAGAGATTTTGATGTGGCAGTTTCTAAAATTTTGTCGGGGATTTGGAAAATTTCCTGAGAGTTTCCAAAGTTTCCCCGGGATTTCCAACATTTTGAAGGGAACTGATCGGAGCCAGCGCAGCGAGAGCCGGAGCCGGCAGCGTTCAACCGACCACGAGGTTCAGCCGAGATTAGGAAGCTCAGAGGGAAACGTACAGGGACAGCGTGATTCCCGGCGGGTCCCGATCGCCAAAGCCCCGGCAGGCATTGCGAGAGAGCGGCTGACGTGGCAGGGGGCGTTCCCACGGTGACGCGGGAGGTTTAAAAGCGGCTGAAACTCGATACTAGCATTCAGTCAGCTGATCGGAGCCAGCCCAGCGAGAGCCGGAGCCGGCGGGGTTCAGCCGACCACGAGGTTCAGCCGAGATCAGGAAGCTCAGAGGGAAACGTACAGGGACAGCGTGATTCCCGGCGGGTCCCGATCGCCAAAGCCCCGGCAGCCATTGCGAGAGAGCGGCTGACGTGGCAGGGGGCGTTCCCACGGTGACGGCGACCACACCCCCTCCCCTTGCCTTGAAAAAGCCTTTGGGAGGGCAGCGACTCGTCACCAGGTGCAGGGAGGAGCAACCAGCTTGTGTAGCGGGTGAGTCCCACCCACACTGTGCTGCAGCAGCAGGTGTGGTAGCTTGTGCAGCAGGGTGCAGAGAGCACTTGTTGCTTGTCAGCCCCTCTAGCTTATTGCCAGCGCCCCAGACTGCTGACGACCATGGTCGTCTCCAGGAGGAGAGCTTGTCTCTAACAGACTGTGGCTACGCAGACTGAGGCTCTGTCCCGAACGGTGGCTGTTCAGGTCTCGGCTGCAGGGAGTGCCAGAGCCTGCTGCTGGGGGAGGGAGGCCAGCACTCCACCTGTGTGAGGTGTGAGCAGGTGCAAGACCTGCTCGACATGGTCGTCAAACTTAAGGAGGAGGTGGAGACGCTGAGGACCATCAGGGAGTGCAAAAGGGAGATCGACTGGTGGAGTAACACCCTGACGTGCCAGTCGGAAAGTTCCCAGGGAGGTACCCCCCAAAAGGAGACGGACCTCCTGCCCTCTCGGATAGAGGCAATTTTGACGTGAAATTGTAAACATGTTGAGGTGGATTTTGAAAATTCTAGAGAGAATTTTAAAAGCTTCAACAGGATTTCAACCATGTTGAGAGGGATTTGAAAAGTTTCAATGGGAATGGGAAGAATTGGGATGAAAATTAGAAAATTTTGAAGGGACTTTGAAAAAATTTCAACTGGAATTTTAGCAATTTTGATGTGAAATTGTAAAAATGCTGAAGTGGATTTTGAAAATTCTAGAGAGAAGTTTCAATCTTTCAACAGGATTTCAACCATTTTGAGAGGATTTGAAAAGTTTCAATGGGAATGGGAAAAATTGGCACAAAAAATGGAAAATTTTACATGGACTTGGAAAAAATTTCAACTGGAATTTTAACAATTTTGACGTGAAATTGTAAACATGTTGAGGTGGATTTGGAAAACTCTAGAGAGAATTTTAAAAGCTTCATCTAGGTTTCAACCATTTTGAGAGGGATTTGAAAAGTTTCAACGGGAATGTGAAGAATTGGGACGAAAATTGGTAAGTTTTTCACAGACTTTGAAAAAATTTCAACTGGAATTTTAGCAATTTTGACGTGAAATTGTAAACATGTTGAGGTGGATTTGGAAAATTCTAGAGAGAATTATAAAATCTTCATCAGGGTTTCAACCATTTTGAGAGGGATTTGAAAAGTTTCAATGGGAATGTGAAGAATTGGGACGAAAATTGGAAAATTTTTCAGGGACTTTGAAAAAATTTCAACTGGAATTTTAGCAATTTTGACGTGAAATTGTAAACATGTGAAGGTGGATTTGGAAAATTCTAGAGAGAATTTTAAAAGCTTCATCTAGGTTTCAACCATGTTGAGAGGGATTTGAAAAGTTTCAATGGGAATGGGAAGAATTCGGACGAAAATTGGAAAATTTTGAAGGTACTTCGAAAAAATTTCAACTGGAATTTTAGCAATTTTGATGTGAAATTGTAAACATGTTGAGGTGGATTTTGAAAATTCTAGAGAGAAGTTTCAAACTTTCAACAGGATTTTAACAATGTTGAGAGGGATTTGAAAAGTTTCAATGGGAATGTGAAGAAATGGGACGAACACTGGAAAATTTTTCAGGGACTTTGAAAAAATTTAAACTGGAATTTTAGCAATTTTGACGTGAAATTTTAAACATGTGGACATGGATTTGGAAAATTCTAGAGAGAATTTTAAAAGCTTCATCTAGGTTTCAACCATTTTGAGAGGGATTTGAAAAGTTTCAATGGGAATGGGAAGAATTGGGACGAACATAGGAAAATTTTGAAGGGACTTTGAAAAAATTTCAACTGGAATTTTAGCAATTTTGACGTGAAATTGTAAACATGCTGAGGTGGCTTTTGAAAATTCTAGAGAGAAGTTTCAATCTTTCAACAGGATTTCAACAATGTTGAGAGGGATTTGAAAAGTTTCAATGGGAATGGGAAGAATTCGGACGAAAATTGGAAAATTTTGAAGGGACTTCGAAAAAATTTCAACTGGAATTTTAGCAATTTTGACGTGAAATTGTAAACATGCTGAGGTGGCTTTTGAAAATTCTAGAGAGAAGTTTCAATCTTTCAACAGGATTTCAACAATGTTGAGAGGGATTTGAAAAGTTTCAATGGGAATGGGAAGAATTCGGACGAAAATTGGAAAATTTTGAAGGGACTTTGAAAAAATTTCAACTGGAATTTTAGCAATTTTGACGTGAAATTGGAAACATGTTGAGGTGGATTTGGAAAATTCTAGAGAGAATTTTAAAAGCTTCATCTAGGTTTCAACCATTTTGAGAGGGATTTGAAAAGTTTCAAAGGGAATATGAAGAATTGGGACGAACATTGGAAAATTTTTCAGGGACTTTGAAAAAATTTCAACTGGAATTTTAGCAATTTTGACGTGAAATTGTAAACGTGTGTACATGGATTTGGAAAATTCTAGAGAGAATTTTAAAAGCTTCATCTAGGTTTCAACCATGTTGAGAGGGATTTGAAAAGTTTCAATGGGAATATGAAGAATTGGGACGAAAATTGGAAAATTTTGAAGGGACTTTGAAAAAATTTCAACTGGAATTTTAGCAATTTTGACGTGAAATTGTAAACATGTGGACATGGATTTGGAAAATTCTAGAGAGAATTTTCAATCTTTCAACAGGATTTCAACCATTTTGAGAGGGATTTGAAAAGTTTCAATGGGAATGGGAAGAATTGGGACGAAAATTGGAAAATTTTTAAGGGACTTTGAAAAAATTTCAACTGGAATTTTAGCAATTTTGACGTGAAATCGTAAACATGTTGAGGTGGATTTGGAACATTCTAGAGAGAATTTTAAAAGCTTCATCTAGGTTTCAACCATTTTGAGAGGGATTTGAAAAGTTTCAAAGGGAATATGAAGAATTGGGACGAAAATTGGAAAATTTTTCAGGGACTTTGAAAAAATTTCAACTGGAATTTTAGCAATTTTGACAGGAAATTGTAAACATGTTGAGGTGGATTTGGAACATTCTAGAGAGAATTTTAAAAGCTTCAACAGAATGTCAAAAATTTTGAGAGGGATTTGAAAAGTTTCAATGGGAATGGGAAGAATTGGGACGAAAATTGGAAAATTTTTCAGGGACTTTGAAAAAATTTCAACTGGAATTTTAGCAATTTTGATGTGAAATTGTAAACATATGGACATGGATTTTGAAAATTCTAGAGAGAATTTTAAAAGCTTCATCTCGGTTTCAACCATTTTGAGAGGGATTTGAAAAGTTTCAATGGGAATATGAAGAATTGGGACGAAAATTGGTAAGTTTTTCAGGGACTTTGAAAAAATTTCAACTGGAATTTTAGCAATTTTGACGTGAAATTGTAAACATGTTGAGGTGGATTTGGAAAATTCTAGATATAAGTTTCAAACATTCATCTAGGTTTTAACAATGTTGAGAGGGATTTGAAAAGTTTCAATGGGAATGGGAAGAATTCGGACGAAAATTGGAAAATTTTTCAGGGACTTTGAAAAAATTTCAACTGGAATTTTAGCAATTTTGATGTGAAATTGTAAATATATGGACATGGATTTTGAAAATTCTAGGGAGAATTTTAGAAGCTTCATCTCGGTTTCAACCATTTTGAGAGGGATTTGAAAAGTTTCAATGGGAATATGAAGAATTGGGACGAAAATTGGTAAGTTTTTCAGGGACTTTGAAAAAATTTCAACTGGAATTTTAGCAATTTTGACGTGAAATTGTAAACATGTGGACATGGATTTTGAAAATTCTAGAGAGAATTTTAAAAGCTTCATCTCGGTTTCAACCATTTTGAGAGGGATTTGAAAAGTTTCAATGGGAATATGAAGAATTGGGACGAAAATTGTTAAGTTTTTCAGGGACTTTGAAAAAATTTCAACTGGAATTTTAGCAATTTTGACGTGAAATTGTAAACATGTGGACATGGATTTTGAAAATTCTAGAGAGAATTTTAAAAGCTTCATCTCGGTTTCAACCATTTTGAGAGGGATTTGAAAAGTTTCAATGGGAATATGAAGAATTGGGACGAAAATTGGAAAATTTTTCAGGGACTTTGAAAAAATTTAAACTGGAATTTTAGCAATTTTGACGTGAAATTGTAAACATGTGGACATGGATTTTGAAAATTCTAGAGAGAATTTTAAAAGCTTCATCTCGGTTTCAACCATTTTGAGAGGGATTTGAAAAGTTTCAATGGGAATGGGAAGAATTGGGACGAACATTGGAAAATTTTGAAGAGACTTTGAAAAAATTTCAACTGGAATTTTAGCAATTTTGACGTGAAATTGTAAACATGCTGAGGTAGATTTTGAAAATTCTAGAGAGAAGTTTCAATCTTTCAACAGGATTTCAACAATGTTGAGAGGGATTTGAAAAGTTTCAATGGGAATGGGAAGAATTGGGACGAACATTGGAAAATTTTGAAGGGACCTGGAAAAAATTTCAACTGGAATTTTAGCAATTTTGACGTGAAATTGTAAACATGCTGAGGTGGATTTTGAAAATTCTAGAGAGAAGTTTCAATCTTTCAACAGGATTTCAACAATGTTGAGAGGGATTTGAAAAGTTTCAATGGGAATGGGAAGAATTCGGACGAAAATTGGAAAATTTTGAAGGGACTTTGAAAAAATTTCAACTGGAATTTTAGCAATTTTGACGTGAAATTGGAAACATGCTGAGGTGGATTTGGAAAATTCTAGAGAGAATTATAAAATCTTCATCAGGGTTTCAACCATTTTGAGAGGGATTTGAAAAGTTTCAATGGGAATGGGAAGAATTGGGACGAAAATTGGAAAATTTTTCAGGGACTTGGAAAAAATTTCAACTGGAATTTTAGCAATTTTGACGTGAAATTGTAAACATGTGTACATGGATTTGGAACATTCTAGAGAGAATTTTAAAAGCTTCATCTCGGTTTCAACCATGTTGAGAGGGATTTGAAAAGTTTCAATGGGAATATGAAGAATTGGGACGAAAATTGGAAAATTTTGAAGGGACTTTGAAAAAATTTCAACTGGAATTTTAGCAATTTTGACGTGAAATTGTAAACATGAGGACATGGATTTTGAAAATTCTAGAGAGAATTTTAAAAGCTTCATCTCAGTTTCAACCATTTTGAGAGGGATTTGAAAAGTTTCAATGGGAATATGAAGAATTCGGATGAAAATTGGAAAATTTTTCAGGGACTTTGAAAAAATTTCAACTGGAATTTTAGCAATTTTGTCGTGAAATTGTAAACATGTTGAGGTGGATTTGAAAAATTCTAGATATAAGTTTCAAACATTCATCTAGGTTTTAACAATGTTGAGAGGGATTTGAAAAGTTTCAATGGGAATATGAAGAATTGGGACGAAAATTGGAAAATTTTGAAGGGACTTTGAAAAAATTTCAACTGGAATTTTAGCAATTTTGACGTGAAATTGTAAACATGTTGAGGTGGATTTGGAAAATTCTAGAGAGAATTTTAAAAGCTTCATCTAGGTTTCAAACATTTTGAGAGGGATTTGAAAAGTTTCAATGGGAATGGGAAGAATTCGGACGAAAATTGGAAAGTTTTTCAGGGACTTTGAAAAAATTTCAACTGGAATTTTAGCCATTTTTTGACGTGAAATTGTAAACATGTGGACATGGATTTTGAAAATTCTAGAGAGAATTTTAAAAGCTTCATCTCGGTTTCAACCATTTTGAGAGGGATTTGAAAAGTTTCAATGGGAATATGAAGAATTGGGACGAAAATTGGAAAATTTTTCAGGGACTTCGAAAAAATTTCAACTGGAATTTTAGCAATTTTGACGTGAAATTGTAAACATGTAGTCACGGATTTGAACACTCTAGAGAGAATTTTAAAAGCTTCATCTAGGTTTCAACCATTTTGAGAGGGATTTGAAAAGTTTCAATGGGAATGGGAAGAATTGGGACGAACATTGGAAAATTTTGAAGGGACCTGGAAAAAATTTCAACTGGAATTTTAGCAATTTTGACGTGAAATTGTAAACATGCTGAGGTGGATTTTGAAAATTCTAGAGAGAAGTTTCAATCTTTCAACAGGATTTCAACAATGTTGAGAGGGATTTGAAAAGTTTCAATGGGAATGGGAAGAATTCGGACGAAAATTGGAAAATTTTGAAGGGACTTTGAAAAAATTTCAACTGGAATTTTAGCAATTTTGACGTGAAATTGGAAACATGCTGAGGTGGATTTGCAAAATTCTAGAGAGAATTTTAAAAGCTTCATCAGGGTTTCAACCATTTTGAGAGGGATTTGAAAAGTTTCAAAGGGAATATGAAGAATTGGGACGAAAATTGGAAAATTTTTAAGGGACTTTGAAAAAATTTCAACTGGAATTTTAGCAATTTTGACGTGAAATTGTAAACATGTGGACATGGATTTTGAAAATTCTAGAGAGAATTTTAAAAGCTTCATCTAGGTTTCAGCAATGTTGAGAGGGATTTGAAAACTTTCAATGGGAATATGAAGAATTGGGATGAAAATTGGAAAATTTTGAAGGGACTTTGAAAAAATTTCAACTGGAATTTTAGCAATTTTGACGTGAAATTGTAAACATGTGAAGGTGGATTTGGAAAATTCTAGAGAGAATTTTAAAAGCTTCATCTAGCTTTCAACCATTTTGAGAGGGATTTGAAAAGTTTCAATGGGAATGGGAAGAATTGGGACGAACATTGGAAAATTTTTCAGGGACTTTGAAAAAATTTCAACTGGAATTTTAGCAATATTGACGTGAAATTGTAAACATGTGGACATGGATTTTGAAAATTCTAGAGAGAATTTTAAAAGCTTCATCTAGGTTTCAACCATTTTGAGAGGGATTTGAAAAGTTTCAATGGAAATATGAGGAATTGGGACGAAAATTGGTAAGTTTTTCAGGGACTTTGAAAAAATTTCAACTGGAATTTTAGCAATTTTGACGTGAAATTGTAAACATGTGGACATGGATTTTGGAAAATTCTAGAGAGAATTTTAAAAGCTTCATCTCGGTGTCAACCATTTTGAGAGGGATTTGAAAAGTTTATATGGGAATATGAAGAATTGGGACGAAAATTGGAAAATTTTTCAGGGGCTTTGAAAAAATTTCAACTGGAATTTTAGCAATTTTGACGTGAAATTGTAAACATGTTGAGGTGGATTTGGAACATTCTAGAGAGAATTTTAAAACCTTCATCAGGATTTCAAACATTTTTAGAGGGATTTGAAAAGTTTCAATGGGAATGGGAAGAATTGGGACGAAAATTGGTAAGTTTTTCAGGCACCTTGAAAAAATTTCAACTGGAATTTTAGCAATTTTGACGTGAAATTGTAAACATGTGGAGGTGGATTTTGAAAATTCTAGAGAGAATTTTAAAAGCTTCAACAGAATTTCAACAATGTTGAGAGGGATTTGAAAAGTTTCAATGGGAATGTGAAGAATTGGGATGAAAATTGGAAAATTTTTAAGGGACCTTGAAAAAATTTCAACTGGAATTTTAGCAATTTTGACGTGAAATTGTAAACATGTGGAGGTGGATTTTGAAAATTCTAGAGAGAATTTTAAAAGCTTCATCTCGGTTTCAACCATTTTGAGAGGGATTTGAAAAGTTTCAATGGGAATATGAAGAATTGGGACGAAAATTGGTAAGTTTTTCAGGGACTTTGAAAAAATTTCAACTGGAATTTTAGCAATTTTGACGTGAAATTGTAAACATGTGGTCACGGATTTGAACACTCTAGAGAGAATTTTAAAAGCTTCATCTAGGTTTCAACCATTTTGAGAGGGATTTGAAAAGTTTCAATGGGAATGGGAAGAATTGGGACGAGCATTGGAAAATTTTTCAGGGACTTTGAAAAAATTTCAACTGGAATTTTAGCAATTTTGACGTGAAATTGTAAACATGTGGACATGGATTTTGAAAATTCTAGAGAGAATTTTAAAAGCTTCATCTAGGTTTCAACCATTTTGAGAGGGATTTGAAAAGTTTCAATGGAAATATGAGGAATTGGGACGAAAATTGGTAAGTTTTTCAGGGACTTTGAAAAAATTTCAACTGGAATTTTAGCAATTTTGACGTGAAATTGTAAACATGTGGACATGGATTTTGGAAAATTCTAGAGAGAATTTTAAAAGCTTCATCTCGGTTTCAACCATTTTGAGAAGGATTTGAAAAGTTTATATGGGAATATGAAGAATTGGGACGAAAATTGGAAAATTTTTCAGGGACTTTGAAAAAATTTCAACTGGAATTTTAGCAATTTTGACGTGAAATTGTAAACATGTTGAGGTGGATTTGGAACATTCTAGAGAGAATTTTAAAACCTTCATCAGGATTTCAAACATTTTTAGAGGGATTTGAAAAGTTTCAATGGGAATGGGAAGAATTGGGACGAAAATTGGTAAGTTTTTCAGGCACCTTCAAAAAATTTCAACTGGAATTTTAGCAATTTTGATGTGAAATTGTAAACATGCTGAGGTGGATTTGGAAAATTCTAGAGAGAATTTTAAAAGCTTCAACAGAATTTCAACAATGTTGAGAGGGATTTGAAAAGTTTCAATGGGAATGTGAAGAATTGGGACGAAAATTGTAATATTTTGAAGGGACCTTGAAAAAATTTAAACTGGAATTTTAGCAATTTTGACGTGAAATTGTAAACATGTGGAGGTGGATTTGGAAAATTCTAGAGAGAATTTTAAAAGCTTCAACAGAATTTCAACAATGTTGAGAGGGATTTGAAAAGTTTCAATGGGAATGTGAAGAATTGGGACGAAAATTGGAAAATTTTTCAGGGACTTTGAAAAAATTTCAACTGGAATTTTAGCAATTTTGACATGAAATTGTAAACATGTGGAGGTGAATTTGGAAAATTCTAGAGAGAATTTTAAAAGCTTCAACAGGATTTCAACAATGTTGAGAGGGATTTGAAAAGTTTCAATGCGAATTTGAAGAATTGGGACGAAAATTGGAAAGTTTTTCAGGGACTTTGAAAAAATTTCAACTGGAATTTTAGCAATTTTGACGTAAAATTGTAAACATGTTGAGGTGGATTTGGAACATTCTAGAGAGAATTTTAAAACCTTCATCAGGATTTCAACCATTTTGAGAGGGATTTGAAAAGTTTCAATGGGAATGGGAAGAATTGGGACGAAAATTGGTAAGTTTTTCAGGCACCTTGAAAAAATTTCAACTGGAATTTTAGCAATTTTGATGTGAAATTGTAAACATGCTGAGGTGGATTTGGAAAATTCTAGAGAGACGTTTCAAACTTTCAACAGGATTTCAACAATGTTGAGAGGGATTTGAAAAGTTTCAATGGGAATGTGAAGAATTGGGATGAAAATTGTAATATTTTGAAGGGACCTTGAAAAAATTTAAACTGGAATTTTAGTAATTTTGACGTGAAATTGTAAACATGTTGAGGTGGATTTTGAAAATTCTAGAGAGAAGTTTCAAACTTTCAACAGGATTTCAACAATGTTGAGAGGGATTTGAAAAGTTTCAATGGGAATGTGAAGAATTGGGACGAAAATTGGAAAATTTTTCAGGGACTTTGAAAAAATTTCAACTGGAATTTTAGCAATTTTGACATGAAATTGTAAACATGTGGAGGTGAATTTGGAAAATTCTAGAGAGAATTTTAAAAGCTTCAACAGGATTTCAACAATGTTGAGAAGGATTTGAAAAGTTTCAATGTGAATTTGAAGAATTAGGACGAAAATTGGAAAGTTTTTCAGGGACTTTGAAAAAATTTCAACTGGAATTTTAGCAATTTTGACGTGAAATTGTAAACATGTTGAGGTGGATTTGGAACATTCTAGAGAGAATTTTAAAACCTTCATCAGGATTTCAAACATTTTTAGAGGGATTTGAAAAGTTTCAATGGGAATGTGAAGAATTGGGACGAACATTGGAAAATTTTTTAGGCACCTTGAAAAAATTTCAACTGGAATTTTAGCAATTTTGATGTGAAATTGTAAACATGCTGAGGTGGATTTGGAAAATTCTAGAGAGAAGTTTCAAACTTTCAACAGGATTTCAACAATGTTGAGAGGGATTTGAAAAGTTTCAATGGGAATGTGAAGAATTGGGATGAAAATTGTAATATTTTGAAGGGACCTTGAAAAAATTTCAACTGGAATTTTAGCAATTTTGACGTGAAATTGTAAACATGTGGAGGTGGATTTTGAAAATTCTAGAGAGAATTTTAAAAGCTTCAACAGGATTTCAACAATGTTGAGAGGGATTTGAAAAGTTTCAATGGGAATGTGAAGAATTGGGATGAAAATTGGAAAATTTTTAAGGGACCTTGAAAAAATTTCAACTGGAAATTTAGCAATTTTGACATGAAATTGTAAACATGTGGAGGTGAATTTGGAACATTCTAGAGAGAATTTTAAAAGCTTCAACAAGATTTCAACAATGTTGAGAGGGATTTGAAGAGTTTCAATGGGAATGTGAAGAATTGGGACGAACATTGGAAAATTTTGAAGGGACTTTGAAAAAATTTCAACTGGAATTTTAGCAATTTTGACGTGAAATTGTAAACATGTGGACATGGATTTTGAAAATTCTAGAGAGAATTTATAAAGCTTCATCTCGGTTTCAACCATTTTGAGAGGGATTTGAAAAGTTTCAATGGGAATATGAAGAATTGGGACGAAAATTGGTAAGTTTTTCAGGGACTTTGAAAAAATTTCAACTGGAATTTTAGCAATTTTGACGTGAAATTGTAAACATGTTGAGGTGGATTTGGAACATTCTAGAGAGAATGTTAAAATCTTCATCAGGATTTCAAACATTTTTAGAGGGATTTGAAAAGTTTCAATGGGAATGGGAAGAATTGGGACGAAAATTGGAAAGTTTTTCAGGGACTTTGAAAAAATTTCAACTGGAATTTTAGCAATTTTGATGTGAAATTGTAAACATGCTGAGGTGGATTTGGAAAATTCTAGAGAGAAGTTTCAAACTTTCAACAGGATTTCAACAATGTTGAGAGGGATTTGAAAAGTTTCAATGGGAATGGGAAGAATTGGGACGAATATTGTAATATTTTGAAGGGACCTTGAAAAAATTTAAACTGGAATTTTAGCAATTTTGACGTCAAATTGTAAACATGTGGAGGTGGATTTGGAAAATTCTAGAGAGAATTTTAAAAGCTTCAACAGAATTTCAACAATTTTGAGAGGGATTTGAAAAGTTTCAATGGGAATGTGAAGAATTGGGACGAACATTGGAAAGTTTTTCAGGGACTTTGAAAAAATTTCAACTGGAATTTTAGCAATTTTGACATGAAATTGTAAACATGTGGAGGTGAATTTGGAAAATTCTAGAGAGAATTTTAAAAGCTTCAACAGGATTTCAACAATGTTGAGAGGGATTTGAAAAGTTTCAATGCGAATTTGAAGAATTGGGATGAAAATTGGAAAGTTTTTCAGGGACTTTGAAAAAATTTCAACTGGAATTTTAGCAATTTTGACGTGAAATTGTAAACATGCTGAGGTGGATTTGGAAAATTCTAGAGAGAAGTTTCAAACTTTCAACAGGATTTCAACAATGTTGAGAGGGATTTGAAAAGTTTCAATGGGAATGTGAAGAATTGGGATGAAAATTGTAATATTATGAAGGGACCTTGAAAAAATTTTAACTGGAATTTTAGCAATTTTGACGTGAAATTGTAAACATGTGGAGGTGGATTTTGAAAATTCTAGAGAGAATTTTAAAAGCTTCAACAGGATTTCAACAATGTTGAGAGGGATTTGAAAAGTTTCAGTGGGAATGTGAAGAATTGGGATGAAAATTGGAAAATTTTTAAGGGACCTTGAAAAAATTTCAACTGGAAATTTAGCAATTTTGACGTGAAATTGTAAACATGTGTACATGGATTTGGAACATTCTAGAGAGAATTTTAAAAGCTTCAACAGGATTTCAACAATGTTGAGAGGGATTTGAAAAGTTTCAATGGGAATGTGAAGAATTGGGACCAACATTGGAAAATTTTTCAGGGACTTTGAAAAAATTTCAACTGGAATTTTAGCAATTTTGACGTGAAATTGTAAACATGTGGACATGGATTTTGAAAATTCTAGAGAGAATTTTAAAAGCTTCATCTCGGTTTCAACCATTTTGAGAGGGATTTGAAAAGTTTCAATGGGAATATGAAGAATTGGGACGAAAATTGGTAAGTTTTTCAGGGACTTTGAAAAAATTTCAACTGGAATTTTAGCAATTTTGACGTGAAATTGTAAACATGTGGTCACGGATTTGAACACTCTAGAGAGAATTTTAAAACCTTCATCTCGGTTTCAACCATTTTGAGAAGGATTTGAAAAATTTATATGGGACTATGAAGAATTGGGACGAAAATTGGAAAATTTTTCAGGGACTTTGAAAAAATTTCAACTGGAATTTTAGCAATTTTGACGTGAAATTGTAAACATGTGGACATGGATTTTGAAAATTCTAGAGAGAATTTTAAAAGCTTCATCTCGGTTTCAAGCATTTTGAGAGGGATTTGAAAAGTTTCAATGGAAATATGAGGAATTGGGACGAAAATTGGTAAGTTTTTCAGGGACTTTGAAAAAATTTCAACTGGAATTTTAGCAATTTTGACGTGAAATTGTAAACATGTGGTCACGGATTTGAACACTCTAGAGAGAATTTTAAAAGCTTCATCTAGGTTTCAACCATTTTGAGAGGGATTTGAAAAGTTTCAATGGGAATGGGAAGAATTGGGACGAAAATAGGAAAATTTTTCAGGGACTTTGAAAAAATTTCAACTGGAATTTTAGCAATTTTGACGTGAAATTGTAAACATGTTGAGGTGGATTTGGAAAATTCTAGAGAGAAGTTTCAAACTTTCAACAGGATTTCAACAATGTTGAGAGGGATTTGAAAAGTTTCAATGGGAATGGGAAGAATTGGGACGAACATTGGAAAATTTTGAAGGGACTTTGAAAAAATTTCAACTGGAATTTTAGCAATTTAGACGTGAAATTGTAAACATGTGGACACGGATTTGGAACATTCTGGAGAGAATTTTAAAAGCTTCAACAGGATTTCAACAATGTTGAGAGGGATTTGAAAAGTTTCATTGGGCATGTGAAGAATTGGGATGAAAATTGGAATATTTTGAAGGGACCTTGAAAAAATTTCAACTGGAAATTTAGCAATTTTGACGTGAAATTGTAAACATGTGGACATGGATTTTGAAAATTCTAGAGAGAATTTTAAAAGCTTCATCTCGGTTTCAAGCATTTTGAGAGGGATTTGAAAAGTTTCAATGGAAATATGAGGAATTGGGACGAAAATTGGAAAATTTTGAAGGGACTTTGAAAAAATTTCAACTGGAATTTTAGCAATTTTGACGTGAAATTGTAAACATGTTGAGGTGGATTTGGAACATTCTAGAGAGAATTTTAAAAGCTTCAACAGGATTTCAACAATGTTGAGAGGGATTTGAAAAGTTTCATTGGGCATGTGAAGAATTGGGATGAAAATTGGAATATTTTGAAGGGACCTTGAAAAAATTTCAACTGGAAATTTACCAATTTTGACGTGAAATTGTAAACATGTGGACATCGATTTGGAAAATTCTAGAGAGAATTTTAAAAGCTTCAACAGAATTTCAACCATTTTGAGAGGGATTTGAAAAGTTTCAATGGGAATGGGAAGAATTGGGACGAACATTGGAAAATTTTTCAGGGACTTTGAAAAAATTTCAACTGGAATTTTAGCAATTGTGACGTGAAATTGTAAACATGTGGACATGGATTTTGAAAATTCTAGAGAGAATTTTAAAATCTTCATCTCGGTTTCAAGCATTTTGAGAGGGATTTGAAAAGTTTCAATGGGAATATGAAGAACTGGGACGAAAATTGGTAAGTTTTTCAGGGACTTTGAAAAAATTTCAACTGGAATTTTAGCAATTTTGACGTGAAATTGTAAACATGTGGTCACGGATTTGAACACTTTAGAGAGAATTTTAAAAGCTTCATCTAGGTTTCAACCATTTTGAGAGGGATTTGAAAAGTTTCAATGGGAATGGGAAGAATTGGGATGAAAATTGGAAAGTTTTTCAGGGACTTTGAAAAAATTTCAACTGGAATTTTAGCAATTTTGACGTGAAATTGTAAACATGTTGAGGTGTATTTGGAAAATTCTAGAGAGAAGTTTCAAACTTTCAACAGGATTTCAACAATGTTGAGAGGGATTTGAAAAGTTTCAATGGGAATGGGAAGAATTGGGACGAAAATAGGAAAATTTTTCAGGGACTTTGAAAAAATTTCAACTGGAATTTTAGCAATTTTGACGTGAAATTGTAAACATGTGAAGGTGGATTTGGAACATTCTAGAGAGAATTTTAAAAGCTTCAACAGAATGTTAAAAATTTTGAGAGGGATTTGAAAAGTTTCAATGGGAATGGGAAGAATTGGGATGAAAGTTGGAAAGTTTTTCAGGGACTTTGAAAAAATTTCAACTGGAATTTTAGCAATTTTGACGTGAAATTGTAAACATGTGGACATGGATTTTGAAAATTCTAGAGAGAATTTTAAAAGCTTCATCTCGGTTTCAAGCATTTTGAGAGGGATTTGAAAAGTTTCAATGGAAATATGAGGAATAGGGACGAAAATTGGTAAGTTTTTCAGGGACTTTGAAAAAATTTAAACTGGAATTTTAGCAATTTTGACGTGAAATTGTAAACATGTGGTCACGGATTTGAACACTCTAGAGAGAATTTTAAAAGCTTCATCTAGGTTTCAACCATTTTGAGAGGGATTTGAAAAGTTTCAATGGGAATGGGAAGAATTGGGACGAACATTGGAAAATTTTGAAGGGACTTTGAAAAAATTTCAACTGGAATTTTAGCAATTTTGACGTGAAATTGTAAACATGTTGAGGTGGATTTGGAACATTCTAGAGAGAATTTTAAAAGCTTCAACAGGATTTCAACAATGTTGAGAGGGATTTGAAAAGTTTCATTGGGCATGTGAAGAATTGGGATGAAAATTGGAATATTTTGAAGGGACCTTGAAAAAATTTCAACTGGAAATTTACCAATTTTGACGTGAAATTGTAAACATGTGGACATCGATTTGGAAAATTCTAGAGAGAATTTTAAAAGCTTCAACAGAATTTCAACCATTTTGAGAGGGATTTGAAAAGTTTCAATGGGAATGGGAAGAATTGGGACGAACATTGGAAAATTTTTCAGGGACTTTGAAAAAATTTCAACTGGAATTTTAGCAATTGTGACGTGAAATTGTAAACATGTGGACATGGATTTTGAAAATTCTTGAGAGAATTTTAAAATCTTCATCTCGGTTTCAAGCATTTTGAGAGGGATTTGAAAAGTTTCAATGGGAATATGAAGAACTGGGACGAAAATTGGTAAGTTTTTCAGGGACTTTGAAAAAATTTCAACTGGAATTTTAGCAATTTTGACGTGAAATTGTAAACATGTGGTCACGGATTTGAACACTTTATAGAGAATTTTAAAAGCTTCATCTAGGTTTCAACCATTTTGAGAGGGATTTGAAAAGTTTCAATGGGAATGGGAAGAATTGGGACGAACATTGGAAAATTTTGAAGGGACTTTGAAAAAATTTCAACTGGAATTTTAGCAATTTTGACGTGAAATTGTAAACATGTTGAGGTGTATTTGGAAAATTCTAGAGAGAAGTTTCAAACTTTCAACAGGATTTCAACAATGTTGAGAGGGATTTGAAAAGTTTCAATGGGAATGGGAAGAATTGGGACGAAAATTGGAAAATTTTCAGGGACTTTGAAAAAATTTCAACTGGAATTTTAGCAATTTTGACGTGAAATTGTAAACATGTTGAGGTGGATTTGGAACATTCTAGAGAGAATTTTAAAAGCTTCAACAGAATGTTAAAAATTTTGAGAGGGATTTGAAAAGTTTCAATGGGAATGGGAAGAATTGGGATGAAAGTTGGAAAGTTTTTCAGGGACTTTGAAAAAATTTCAACTGGAATTTTAGCAATTTTGACGTGAAATTGTAAACATGTGGACATGGATTTTGAAAATTCTAGAGAGAATTTTAAAAGCTTCATCTCGGTTTCAAGCATTTTGAGAGGGATTTGAAAAGTTTCAATGGAAATATGAGGAATAGGGACGAAAATTGGTAAGTTTTTCAGGGACTTTGAAAAAATTTAAACTGGAATTTTAGCAATTTTGACGTGAAATTGTAAACATGTGGTCACGGATTTGAACACTCTAGAGAGAATTTTAAAAGCTTCATCTAGGTTTCAACCATTTTGAGAGGGATTTGAAAAGTTTCAATGGGAATGGGAAGAATTGGGACGAAAATAGGAAAATTTTTCAGGGACTTTGAAAAAATTTCAACTGGAATTTTAGCAATTTTGACGTGAAATTGTAAACATGTTGAGGTGGATTTGGAAAATTCTAGAGAGAAGTTTCAAACTTTCAACAGGATTTCAACAATGTTGAGAGGGATTTGAAAAGTTTCAATGGGAATGGGAAGAATTGGGACGAACATTGGAAAATTTTGAAGGGACTTTGAAAAAATTTCAACTGGAATTTTAGCAATTTAGACGTGAAATTGTAAACATGTGGACACGGATTTGGAACATTCTGGAGAGAATTTTAAAAGCTTCAACAGGATTTCAACAATGTTGAGAGGGATTTGAAAAGTTTCATTGGGCATGTGAAGAATTGGGATGAAAATTGGAATATTTTGAAGGGACCTTGAAAAAATTTCAACTGGAAATTTAGCAATTTTGACGTGAAATTGTAAACATGTGGACATCGATTTGGAAAATTCTAGAGAGAATTTTAAAAGCTTCATCTCGGTTTCAAGCATTTTGAGAGGGATTTGAAAAGTTTCAATGGGAATATGAAGAACTGGGACGAAAATTGGTAAGTTTTTCACAGACTTTGAAAAAATTTCAACTGGAATTTTAGCAATTTTGACGTGAAATTGTAAACATGTGGACATGGATTTTGAAAATTCTAGAGAGAATTTTAAAAGCTTCATCTCGGTTTCAAGCATTTTGAGAGGGATTTGAAAAGTTTCAATGGAAATATGAGGAATTGGGACGAAAATTGGAAAATTTTGAAGGGACTTTGAAAAAATTTCAACTGGAATTTTAGCAATTTTGACGTGAAATTGTAAACATGTGGTCACGGATTTGAACACTCTAGAGAGAATTTTAAAAGCTTCATCTAGGTTTCAACCATTTTGAGAGGGATTTGAAAAGTTTCAATGGGAATGGGAAGAATTGGGACGAACATTGGAAAATTTTGAAGGGACTTTGAAAAAATTTCAACTGGAATTTTAGCAATTTTGACGTGAAATTGTAAACATGTTGAGGTGGATTTGGAACATTCTAGAGAGAATTTTAAAAGCTTCAACAGGATTTCAACAATGTTGAGAGGGATTTGAAAAGTTTCATTGGGCATGTGAAGAATTGGGATGAAAATTGGAATATTTTGAAGGGACCTTGAAAAAATTTCAACTGGAAATTTACCAATTTTGACGTGAAATTGTAAACATGTGGACATCGATTTGGAAAATTCTAGAGAGAATTTTAAAAGCTTCAACAGAATTTCAACCATTTTGAGAGGGATTTGAAAAGTTTCAATGGGAATGGGAAGAATTGGGACGAACATTGGAAAATTTTTCAGGGACTTTGAAAAAATTTCAACTGGAATTTTAGCAATTTTGACGTGAAATTGTAAACATGTGGACACGGATTTTGAAAATTCTAGAGAGAATTTTAAAAGCTTCAACAGGATTTCAACAATTTTGAGAGGGATTTGAAAAGTTTCATTGGGAATGGGAAGAATTGGGACGAAAATTGGAAAATTCTGAAAAGACTTTGAAAAAATTTCAACTGGAATTTTAGCAATTTTGACATGAAATTGTAAGCACGCTGAGGTGGATTTGGAAAATTCTAGAGAGAATTTTAAAAGCTTCAACAGGATTTCAACAATGTTGAGAGGGATTTGAAAAGTTTCAATGGGAATGGGAAGAATTGGGATGAAAATTGGAAAATTTTTCAGGGACTCTGAGAGGGATTTGAAAAGTTTCAATGAGAATGTGAAGAATTGGGACGAAAATTGGAAAGGTTTTCAGGGGCCTTTGCGGGAAACTGCATCGTGTCTGTGAAATCCTTGACCGAATGTATGGGTGTAGAGATCAGCCTTGCAATATTAAGATTTACCTTTGAAAAGGAGGGAGTAAAGGAGTATACGGAGAGAGGAGAGATGTAGGAGAAAAGGGGATAGAAGAATAACATGGATGATAGAAAAATTAACCAATGAGATGTTAGTGCTGTAACTTGTAACTATAGTGAAAAGACACATGAACTGGTAGAATTGTATAATATGCACTTGTAGCAATAAACGGCACCTATAACTTTCATCTTTGCATGTCGTTACTCCGTATCAACAGCGACAGCTTCACCGGGATTTCCAAAATTTTGAATATATCTCGAAACTTGTCGACATTGATTTTATGATTCTCAAAAGGAGTTTTAGAGATTTTGACGTGAAAGTGTAAAAATCTTGTCGGCGATTTGAAACTTTGCGAGAATGTCAAAAGTTTCCCCGGGAATTCCAAAACGGTGGAAAAAACTCGAAACATGTCAACAGTGATTTTATGATTCTCAACTGGAGTTTTAGAGATTTTGACATGAAAGTGTCACCATTTTTGTCGGGGTTTTGGAATATTTTCTGAAAATTTCTAATGTTTCCCCGGGATTTCCAAAATGTTGAAAAAAACCTCGAAACATGTCAACACTGATTTTATGTTTCTCAAAAGGAGTTTTAGAGATTTTGACGTGAAAGTTTCAAAGTCTTGTCGAGGATTTGGAAAATTTCCTAGCATTTCAAAAGTTGCAGCAGGATTTCCGAAGTTTTGAAGGTAACTCCAAACATGTCAACATTGACTTTAAGAATCTCCACTTGAGTTTCAGGGATTGTGACATGAAAGTGTCACCATTTTGTCGGGGATTTGGAAAATTTCCGGAGAATTTCAAAAGATTCACCGGGATTTCCAAAAAGTTGGAAAAAACCTCGAAACATGTCAGCATTGATTTTAAGAATCTCCACTGGAGTTTTAGAGATTTTGACATGAAAGTGTCACCATTTTTGTCGGGGTTTTGGAATATTTTCTGAAAATTTCAAATGTTTCCCCGGGATTTCCAAAATGTTGGAAAATACCTCGAAACATGTCAACAGTGATTTTATGATTCTCAAAAGCAGTTTTAGAGATTTTGACGTGAAAGTATCAAAATCTTGTGGGCGATTCGAAACTTTGCGAGAATGTCAAAAGTTTCCCCGGGATATCCAAAATGTTGGAAAAAACTCTAAACATGTCAACAGTGACTTTATGATTCTCAACTGGAGTTTCAGAGATTTTGACGTGAAAGTGTCAAAACTTTTTCGGGGATTTGGAAAACTTTGAGAGAATGTCAGAAGTTTCACCAGGATTTCCAAATGGCCGAAAAGAACTCGAAACATGTCAACATTGATTTTATGACAGCGAGGGGGCGGGGCCAGCGAGGGGGCGGGGCCAGCGGGAGGTTCCCAATGTAACAACGCAGCGGGTTCACCTTCCTATCCTCGAGACAGCGAGGGGGCGGGGCCAGCGAGGGGGCGGGGCCAGCGGGAGGTTCCCAATGTAACCCAATGTAACAACGCAGCGGGTTCACCTTCCTATCCTCGAGACAGCGAGGGGGCGGGGCCAGCGGGAGGCTTTCCCGCCAGACGGCACGGGCCAATCAGCGAGCGGCTCCTCGGCCCCTCAGCGCGGGGGGAGAGCGGGACGGGGAGACAAAATGGCGGCGCGTTAAAAAGCCGAATTTGTTCCCGCTTAAATATTAACTCAGTAAATTGTAAATAAATAGTTTTTAAAGCTTTTTTGGGGCGCAAAGCAGCACCAGATCTGGGACCCCCCCAGACACGTTCAATGAAGGGAATTCAGCCCCAAACCCCCAAAAAGCACCGAAATGCCCCTCCCGACTGTAAACACAATAATTTACACACTGATTTCAACAGCTATTTACATTATTGTAACAATTAATAATTTAAACAATTAAGCGGCTTTAGGAGCCTCAGAACCGCCCAAAATGCTCAAAAAAACCCTCATAAAACCTCAAAAAGCCCCGTTTAAATATAATAATTTAAATTAATAAGCGGTTAAAGAAAACAACGCATTTGGACTCGCAATCTGGAAACAGCCCCAAATCCCCCCGAGCTTTAAACTTGAATTCTCCCGATAAACCCTCAATAAACAGATTTTAAAGGCGCCGTTTGGCACAAATCGGCACCAAAATACCAAAAAAATACATAAAAAAACTTGTAAAAGCCGAATTGCTGAGAAAAGCCCCGAAGCGGCTCCTCCCGCTCCCAACACAGCGATTCGAACCGTTAAAGCGGCTCCGGGAGCCTGAACCGCCCCCCCCACCCGCGGCTTTAAACCCCAATTTCCATCAAAACCCCCAAACGCAGCCCCGCCCGCCGCTCGCTCATTAACCCACGAGCGCAAGTAACCCCCGCACGGTAATTACCGCCCAGCCCCCAATTAACCCCCGCACAGTAATTACCGCCATAGCCCCCAATTAACCCCCGCACGGTAATTACCGCCCCAGCCCCCAATTAACCCCCGCACGGTAATTACCGCCATAGCCCCAATTAACCCCCGCACGGTAATTACCGCCCTAGCCCCCAATTAACCCCCGCACGGTAATTACCGCCCCAGCCCCCAATTAACCCCCGCACGGTAATTACCGCCCTAACCCCAATTAAACCCCGCACGGTAATTACCGCCCTAGCCCCCAATTAACCCCCGCACGGTAATTACCGCCCCAGCCCCCAATTAACCCCCGCACGGTAATTACCGCCCTAACCCCAATTAACCCCCGCACGGTAATTACCGCCCCAGCCCCCAATTAACCCCCGCACGGTAATTACCGCCCCAGCCCCCAATTAACCCCGCACGGTAATTACCGCCCTAACCCCAATTAACCCCCGCACGGTAATTACCGCCCCACCCGCCCGTTACCCGGTTCTGGCCGCTCTCGGGTTTCCCGCCGCGGGGGGGGGGGGGGGGGGGGGGGGGGCTCAGCCGGTTCGTCAGCGCCGAGCAGCTCGCGCGGCCGCTGCCGCCTCCACGTGTCTGGTCCTGCGCGGGCCCTGCGCCGCCCCCTTTATCACCTCGTTGTCCCGCCCCCCGCCCGCCCTCCGGCCAATGGACGAGCGGCCCCCCTCAGCCGCGCTGCCCAATCAGCGCTTCGTTGCTGTGGGCGAACGTCGGCGGGAAAACGGCGACCAATCAGCGCCTTTCTCTCACCCCCTCTGACAACCCCACGTGGGGATGAGCCAATGGACGACTCCCGTGGCTGACACCGTCAGCCAATCAGCGAGCGCCTCCTCCCTCCCTCCCTCGGTATAAAATAGCGAATGCGAACAGAAGAGGGAGACAAGATGGCGGCAGAGGAGACGTCATGGCGGCGTGCGGCGGCGTTTGAGGAGGAAGGCGGAGAGTCGGGGCTGAGCGGGAAACCGGCGGCTCCTCCGGCCGCGGCCAGGACGTGGCTTCACCGGCACCGGGGGCGCGAGCCCGCGCGCTGCGGGGCTGCGGGCGGGTGCGGGGCCGGGGGCTCCGGGGGTCCCGAGCGGCGGCCGTGGGGCGGGAGGGGCGGCTGTGGTGATAACCTGCGGGGCACTGAAGTGGCTGCTGTGGGGGCTCTTCAGAGGCGAGTCTGGAGCTTATGGGGCAGGAACGGGGCTGCTATGGCGGTACCGGTGGGGCAGCCATAGGGCTGCTATGGAGTTACTTTGGGGTCACCTATGGGGGGGGCAGCGCGCGCAGCTGAGTGTGGCCCCACCCACGGGGGGTGGGGTCAGTGCTGAGGGGCGGGACTGGGAGGACACGCCCATTGGGAGGTCCCCCTGGGGAAAGTGGCCGGGGGGTGGAGCCTCCGTGTGTCACGCCCCCATAGGAGGAGCCTCTTGGGGTAGGGAGGGGGACACGCCCAAAGGGGGCGTGGCTTAGGAAGGGAGGGGTGGAGCCGAGGTAAGGGTGGGCTCTGTACAGCACGTGCTCTGAGGGGGCGTGGTTTAGCAGGGGCTGAGTTTGGGGGTGGAGCTGGGGGCGGGGCTTCGATGCGTCATGCTGCTGGGGGTGGGCGGGATGAAAGGGGAGGGGTCTGTACGGGACACGCTCCAGGGAGGGCACAAACGGGCAGGGGCGGAGCTTGGGCGGGGTGGAGTTGGGGGTGTGGCTTTCTCAGACCACGCCCCTGGAGGGAGAGGCCAGACTGGACAGCACATGAAAAATTAAAATTAACTGTTGTTAACCACATCGAGTTTGCTGTCTTTAACTCAGAGGTAATTAATACCGGTCATGTTCTTGCACAACCCCGGAAAAGCCGTGGTTAAATTCAGACTGTCGTAACTCACTGTTTTCTAATTTCATTTTACATCTAAATATCTTTTACAGTTCTGTTGGGAATCATCACTGCCTGGGAACTTTTTAACACCTCTATTTATAAACAGCCACTATTTAGTGGTTCCTTTTTACTTCTCTTTAAAAAAAAAAGTAACGTTTTGACTCCGTCTGGTTCTGAGCTTTGTTGCCTCCACTCTCATGGCTCTGCTATAATTTAAATACTAAACACTCCCGATCACTTTCCAATGCTGTTTAAAATCTGAAGCTTCCTCACTGTGTTTCCTATGCAGCCATTCGTCCTGCAGTTTATTTCATAACGGTTGTGCAAATGGAGCTGCAATGACTCCACATTAGTTTCCTGCCTTTACCATTTCAAAGGAATTCCAAACAATGTGGTTTTAAACTGGGATTCAGATTGGGAAGAACTGCTGCCTGGTGCACCAAGTCATAGCTGGAATTAAATTCAGTTATTGCTCACGCCTAAATAATTGCATTTATTTACACTCTAACATTCTTATCATTACATTACTACCAGCCGGATTAACCAGCACACATTATTTTTTATTATAGATATAAAATAGAGGGTTTTTTTCTCTACAGGTATTACTTCCAATTAGTGCTCCAGTATTTATATTCCACTCTTTTAAATTTTACTACATCAATTGGGGATAATTACTGTCCGCAGAGTTTTGAGTAACAGCCAGAGGAGATGACAGGCATTATTGACTCCCAAAGACTCTTCTGGTTACTCTTATTTACGATTTCGTTCTAAATGTCTTACAGTAAGTAAGCAGTTACAATAATAACACACCAGGGCCTTGGAGTTTCCAGGAAAACCCACTGCAGCCCTCGACGTGTCCAGAGATCGTCGGTGCCGGCTCCGCCAACAGCGCATTTAAAACCTCCCTGTGTTTCTTTCGGTGGCAATTTGGCGTTATTTTTGTTGGGGTTGGAGGACACGCTGGGGTGTTTTTCGTTAAGGAAACTGCTGTTCCAGCCTGCAAGTGAAAACAAACCACACGCACAAGGCTGGACACGGTCGGAGAATTCCCAGCTCGTCCGGCAGCCGCTGACAGCGCGTCCGTTCAGCCGTCTGCCCACCCTGACGCGCTCGCCCCAGACGGACCGGCTGGACACACACACGTGTGCTGGGGAACTCGCACCAGCGCCGCGTTCTGGGAGGAGGGAAGGACAAACCAGAAACCAATCCTGCAAGAATCCGTCTATAAACACCGCAGATCAACAATGACAGTCGTAAGTCACACAGACTCCTCATTGTCTCTCTGACTCTCACAACAGTAACAAGTCCCGAAGGATGGAAAACACCAGGACAGGCTGGGAACAACAACAAAGGGAGGTAAAAGAAGGTGAATGGGGGCTCTCAGGGCCCCTTGGGGGGCGATGGGGCTGCCAAATAGTGAGCCTTGGGGGGCTATGGGGCTGCCAAATAGTGAGCCTTGGGGGCGATGGGGCTGCCAAATAGTGAGCCTTGGCGGGGGTGTCCTGGTTTTGTTAAAAACAAGTTTCTCTTTCAGTGAATTTCGCCTGTCAGCTAAAGCTTCATGTTTTGGTAAACCTAGCAACGGAATGCAAACTTATTGATAAGCACGGATGGACATCTCGCGAGAGGGGCGACAAGAAACAAGTGACCAAGAAACTGACCAACTGTGTGTAACATTCCATTCACGTGAATACTTCATATAAAAGGGGGAGATCACGCCCCTTTTTCCTTATGGCCGACCTTAGGAGAGGATCTTGCTACTCATCCCTGAGAACTGAGGCCAGTGACAGACTGAATCCAGCTCCAGTTGGCTGCAGAGTCCAGTCCAGGACTTTGGGTGCCGGCTCTGCAGTTGTTGAGACTTTCAAAATTGGTTTTATCTATTTTGTATTATTTTCTCTATTCTTAGTAGTAGCATTAGTAAAACATCTTTAATTTTTCCAGCTCTCTTCTCTCTGTCCTTCTTTCCCTCCCTATCGCCTGTGCTGAGTGGAAGGGGGGAGAGGGAGGGGCAAAAGGGGGAAGTGGGGGGGAGAGGAGGTTAACAATACACCTGCCAGGGTTTTATTGTCACCCCGCAATCTTAACCCTCGACAGATAATTGGCGCCCAACGTGGGGCTCGAGAAAGGGGTAAATTTGAAGATTTTTGGCTTTCTACTGCTCTGACGTACCTTTTCAGTTTTCTTGGCACGGTGCCAACTCACAGAGTTGTGATACTCGCGCGTCTGTTTGCTTCGGACATTATTTAGTGGTATTAAGGCAAAGTGAATTACACTGATTTAAAGATGTTATGGCATAAGTTGTATCAGTTGTTTTCTACATTGTGCTCACTGATTCCATATCTGTGTTGGGCCTTCTTTTTAAATCGGAGTATTCATTATATAACAACAAGGAACTGGACAATGATCATGATGATACTGTGTGGTTTGTCACTGGTTTATTTCGTTGTACTGCAGCCGCTAATGAATTTCTACTCGCTTCTGCTTTACCTTGAAAAGCCTCCAGGAGAAATTAAAGAGCAGAACGGCTCTGTGTTTGCTAATTGGTCGAGCGAATCTTTAGAAAGGCTGACTAACAATACTTTCGTTTTTTCGCTAGGACAGTTCGCAAATGTTTTAGAGAATTTTGAATATCCTTGGAGTTTTGATAGAACTGTTATGGTGTTATCTGGTTTGCTGAATGTGTGTCAGTTTGTGCTTCTGTTAAGAGAAATGGCGTTCAACAGGAGGTTTGCGTCTCTTTGTTGTCCTGAGATTTGCACTGCGTCTTCGGGAGCTTTAGCAAAAAGCTCTCCTGGCCGCTCGAGAAAGAGCAAAACAGCAAAAGCTGCAGCTGCTGCCCCCCCAACGGCGGTTTCACAGGCTGAAGCTCCTACGCAGACCAAGGCCGATGCTGATAACGTTACTTCTCCAGCCTCACAGGCTAAGGCAGCCCCCCTTTCTTCACACACTGGGCACTGTTGCTGCTGTAACCACAGTAATCACTGTGACAGTCATTCAGACTCTGGAAGTGAATCAAATGATGCTGAACCCATATCAGCATCAGTTGCCGGTTGTAAGAAAGTCACTAGAAAGACTACCCGTGCAGCAGGTGATGGCACAGGGCCAACATCAACCCAAGGGGCATCATCATCAGGACAGGGAGGAGATGAAGTGACCACCACTCGGTCCTTCTCTCCAGGTGAGCTGAGAGATCTGCGAAAAGACTTTAGTTGTCGTGAAGGCGAGAATATTTTAACCTGGCTGCTCCGATGCTGGGACAATGGGGCAGAAACAATTGAATTGGAAGTGGGTGAAGCCAGACAGCTGAGATCTCTGTCAAGAGATTCCACCATTGATAGGGCAAATGCAAGAGAGTCTAACACCACTACTCTCTGGAGCCGGCTCCTGGCAGCTGTGAAAGTAAGATTTCCCTACAAGGAAGATTGTATATCCAAGTTAGGGAACTGGAATACTATGGAGAGAGGTATTCAGTTCCTGGGAGAATTAGCTGTGCGAGAGATCATCTATTTTGGACCAAACAGCCAAGAGGGGACAGACCCAGATAGAATCAATTGTACACGACCTCTGTGGCGCAGATTTGTACAAAGTGCACCACCTGCATATGCTCAGTCATTGGCAGGAATGGTCTGGTCAGCTGGAGGTGCACAAGATATTACTGAAGTGATTGAGCAGCTCCGGAACTTTGAGGACAGCCTTGCTGGTTCTCTACGGGCTTGTGTCTCTGCTGTGGAGAAACTGTGTGAAAAATCTGATGACCGGTTTGAAAAGCTATTGCAGGAAATCAAAGAACTCAGAGAAGACACATACCATTCACGACCTGCACAAACCTATGTCTCAGCTGTTAGGAAAAGGCATTTCCAGTCTCGAGAGAGAGGACAGAGGCAGCCCACAAAAAGAGGTTCACTGTGGTTCTTCCTACATGAGCAGGGAGAAAACATGAATAAGAGGCATGGAAGACCTACCTCAGAACTTCAGGAACGAATACGTGAGATCAAAGGAAAAACTCCTAGGAAGGTGGCTGCTCCAGTTTACAAAAGGAGCAGAAGAGATTCTGATGCTCTCGAAGGAACCTCTAATTCACACCCAGAGACTGTGCAAAACAGAAATTAGAGGTGCCCTGCCTCCAACCAGGTGGAGGAAAGGGATAGCAGAGTTTATTGGACTGTACAAATACGATGGCCTGGTACAACACACCCCCAGGAGTACAAAGCTTTAGTGGACACTGGTGCTCAGTGCACGATAATTCCTTCTAATTATAAAGGAACACAATCCATCAATATTGTTGGAGTGACTGGGGGATCCCAGGAACTGACTGTTGTAGAGGCTGAAATAAGCCTAACTGGAAAAAACTGGCAAAAGCATCCCATTGTGACTGGTCCAGATGCTCCGTGCATCCTTGGCATGGACTACCTCAGGAGAGGGTATTTTAAGGGCCCAAAAGGGTATAGGTGGGCATTTGGTATAGCAGCTGTGGACACTGAGAAAATTGAACAGCTGTCTGATTTGCCTGGTCTTTCAGATGACCCTTCTGTTGTAGGACTGCTGATGGTTGACGATCAGCAGGTGCCAATTGCTACCACGACCGTGCCTCGCCGGCAATATCGCACCAACCGAGACTCTTTGATTCCTATCCAGAAGTTGATCCGTCAATTGGAAAGCCAGGGTGTGATCAGTAAGACTCGCTCACCTTTTAACAGCCCAATCTGGCCAGTGCGTAAGTCTAGTGATGAGTGGAGACTGACTGTGGACTATCGTGGCCTGAATGAAGTTACGCCACCACTGAGTGCTGCTGTGCCTGACATGCTAGAACTGCAGTTTGAACTGGAGTCAAAGGCAGCTAAGTGGTATGCTACAATTGACATTGCTAATGCATTTTTCTCTATTCCTGGAGCAGCAGAGTGCAGGCCGCAGTTTGCTTTCACCTGGAGAGGCGTCCAGTACACATGGAATCGCTTGCCCCAGGGGTGGAAACACAGTCCTACCATCTGCCATGGACTGATCCAGACCACGCTGGAGCAAGGGAAAGCTCCAGAACACCTGCAATATATTGATGACATCATCGTATGGGGCGACACAGCGAAAGAAGTCTTCGAGAAAGGTGAGAGAATAATTCAGATTCTTTTGGATGCTGGTTTTGCCATAAAACGAAGCAAGGTCAAGGGACCTGCACGAGAGATCCAGTTTTTAGGAATAAAATGGCAAGATGGCCGTCGTCAGATCCCAATGGATGTGATCAACAAAATTGCAGCAATGTCTCCACCTACTAATAAAAAGGAGACACAGACTTTCTTGGGCGTTTTAGGTTTTTGGAGAATGCATATTCCTGACTACAGCCACATTGTGAGCCCTCTCTATCGAGTGACTCGTAACAAGAACCAATTTGAGTGGGGCCCTGAACAGCGACAAGCCTTTGAACAAATTAAGCGTGAGATAACTCATGCGGTGGCCCTTGGACCAGTTCGGACTGGACTAGATGTTAAAAATGTGCTCTACACCGCAGCCGGAGATAATGGACTTACCTGGAGCCTCTGGCAGAAAGCACCAGGAGAAACCCGAGGCCGACCCTTAGGTTTTTGGAGTCGAGGATACAAAGGATCTGAGGCCAACTATACTCCAACTGAAAAACAGATACTAGCAGCATATGAAGGAGTTCGAGCTGCTTCAGAAGTGATCGGTACTGAAGCACAGCTCCTCCTGGCACCTCGACTGCCGGTGCTGAGCTGGATGTTCAAAGGGACGGTTCCCTCTCCACATCATGCAACCGAAGTTACGTGGAGTAAATGGATTGCATTGATCACGCAACGAGCTCGAACTGGAAGTCCCAATCGCCCAGGGATCTTAGAAGTGATTACAGACTGGCCAGAAAGCAAAGACTTTGGGATGTCTCCAGATGAGGAGGAAGTAAAACGTGCTGAAGAAGCACCACCGTATAATACGCTTTCAGAGACTGATAAGCAGTATGCACTGTTCACAGATGGATCCTGTCGTCTTGTAGGAAAACATCGAAGGTGGAAAGCTGCTGTGTGGAGTCCCACACGACAAGTTACAGAAGCCACTGAAGGACAAGGTGAATCTAGTCAGTTTGCAGAAGTGAAAGCCATCCAGCTGGCTTTGGACATTGCTGAACGAGAGAAGTGGCCAATACTTTATCTCTATACTGACTCATGAATGGTAGCAAATGCCTTGTGGGGGTGGCTACAGCGATGGTTAAAGTATAAGTATGGAGAAGCTTGGCAGATTGATTATATTACACTTCCACAAACTCGTCAAGGTAAGCGTTATGTACTTACAATGGTGGAAGCAACCACTGGATGGTTGGAAACATATGCCGTACCTCATGCTACAGCCCGAAATACTATCTTGGGCCTTGAAAAGCAAGTCCTTTGGCGACACGGTACGCCGGAAATAATTGAATCAGACAATGGTACTCATTTCAAAAACAGTATTATAGACAATTGGGCCAAAGAACATGGTATTGAGTGGGTATATCATATTCCATATCATGCACCAGCCTCTGGGAAAACTGAAAGGTACAACGGTTTGCTAAAAACTACACTAAAGGCACTTGGTGGTGGAACCTTTAAAAACTGGGATTCACATTTAGCAAAAGCCACTTGGTTGGTCAACACCACGGGATCAACCAATCGAGCCGGGCCTGCCCAATCAGAAATTCTACGGACTGTAGAAGGAGATAAAGTCCCTGTAGTACACATGACAAACATGTTAGGAAAGGCAGTCTGGGTTCCTCCTGCCCAGGCAAATCAAGCCCATTCGTGGGATTGTTTTTGCCCAGGGACCTGGCAGCACCTGGTGGGTGATGCTTAAGGATGGAGAAGTTCGGTGTGTACCTCAAGGGGATTTGAGTTTAGGTGAAAATATTCAATACTGAGCTGCAGGATGTGAATTGCCGTACTAACAGTATTTAATAAGTGTCTTTCAGATCAAAACAGTGATGATGAAACCAGAGCCAGCTTCTTCGAGTGGCGCCTGACAAATTCCTCGAAGTTGATGTCTTTAACCCACAAACAGTGGTCATGAGATGCACTTGCACCATTTTTCCTGCCCTGGGAGACTGTTGTGACAAAATGAACTTAATGAACTTTTCAAAGGATGGTCCACTGATTAATTACTCCTGTGTATATATGTGTATATATATATAGTAGTAGTGATTAATTAGATTGTGTTGATAGATTGTATTGATAAGGTTTAAGTATTCAGTGAATGGCATATTATAAGGGGTGGAATGTCCTGGTTTTGTTAAAAAGAAGTTTCTCTTTCAGTGAATTTTTCCTGTCAGCTAAAGCTTCATATTAACTGCACTTTCCTGGAGAACCAGACCCATGTTTTGGTAAACCTAGCAATGGAATGCAAACTTATTGATAAGCACGGATGGACATCTCGCGAGAGGGGCGACGAGAAACAAGTGACCAAGAAACTGACCAACTGTGTGTAACATTCCATTCACGTGAATACTTCATATAAAAGTGGGAGACCACGAGGATCTCGTCCCTTTTCCTTATGGCTGACATTAGGAGAGGACCTTGCGAGTCGTCCCTGCGAACTGAGGCCAGTGACAGACTGAATCCAGCTCCGGTGGCTGCAGAGTCCAATCCAGGACTTTTGTGGCCAGCTCTGCAGTTGCTGAGACTTTCAAGATAGGTTTTGTCTATTTTGTATTATTTTCTCTATTCTTATTAGTAGCATTAGTAAAACATCTTTAATTTTTCCAACTCTCTTCTCTCCGTTCTTCTTTCCCTCCCGATCGCCTGTGCTGAGTGGGAAGGGGGAGAGGGAGGGGCAAAAGGGGGAAGTGGGGGGGAGAGGGGGTTAACAATACATCTGCCAGGGTTTTATTGTCACCCCGCAATCTAAACCCTCGACAGGGACTTTGAAAAAATTTCAACTGGAATTTTAGCAATTTTGACGTGAAATTGTAAACATGTTGAAGTGGATTTTGAAAATTCTAGAGAGAATTTTAAAAGCTTCAACAGGGTTTCAACAATTTTGAGAGGGATTTGAAAAGTTTCAATGGGAATGGGAAGAATTGGGACGAAAATTGAAAAATTTTCCAGGGACTTTGAAAAAATTTCAACTGGAATTTTAGCAATTTTGACGTGAAATCGTAAACATGTTGAGGTGGATTTGGAAAATTCTAGAGAGAATTTTAAAAACTTCAACAGGATTTCAACAATGTTGAGAGGGATTTGAAAAGTTTCAATGGTAATGTGAGGAATTCGGACGAAAATTGGAAAGTTTTTCAGGGACTTGGAAAAAATTTCAACTGGAATTTTAGCAATTTTGACGTGAAATTGTAAACATGTGGACATGGATTTTGAAAATTCTAGAGAGAATTTTAAAATCGTTATCAGGATTTCAACAATGTTGAGAGGGATTTGAAAAGTTTCAATGGGAATGGGAAGAATTGGGACGAAAATTGGAAAATTTTGAAGGGACTTTGAAAAAATTTCAACTGGAATTTTAGCAATTTTGACGTGAAATTGTAAACATGTGGACATGGATTTTGAAAATTCTAGAGAGAAGTTTCAAACTTTCAACAGGATTTCAAAAATTTTGAGAGGGATTTGAAAAGTTTCAATGGGAATGGGAAGAATTGGGACGAAAATTGGAAAATTTTGAAGGGACTTTGAAAAAATTTCAACTGGAATTTTAGCAATTTTGACGTGAAATTGTAAACATGTGGACATGGATTTTGAAAATTCTAGAGAGAATTTTAAAATCATTATCAGGATTTCAACAATGTTGAGAGGGATTTGAAAAGTTTCAATGGGAATGGGAAGAATTGGGACGAAAATTGGAAAGTTTTTCAGGGACCTTTGCGGGAAACTGCATCGTGTCTGTGGAATCCTTGACCGAAACATGGGTGTAGAGATCAGCCTTGCAATATTAAGATTTACCTTTGAAAAGGAGGGAGTAAAGGAGTATACGGAGAGAGGAGAGATGTAGGAGAAAAGGGGATAGAAGAATAACATGGATGATAGAAAAATTAACCAATGAGATGTTAGTGCTGTAACTTGTAACTATAGTGAAAAGACACATGAACTGGTAGAATTGTATAATATGCACTTGTAGCAATAAATGGCACCTATAACTTTCATCTTTGCATGTCGTTACTCCGTATCAACAGCGACAGCTTCACCGGGATTTCCAAAATTTTGAATATATCTCGAAACTTGTCAACATTGATTTTATGATTCTCAAAAGGAGTTTTAGAGATTTTGACGTGAAAGTGTCAAAACCTTGTCGGGGATTTGGAAAACTTTGTGAGAATGTCATAAGTTTCCCCGGGATTTCCAAGAGGTTGGAAAAAACTCTAAACATGTCAACATTGATTTTATGATTCTCAACTGGAGTTTTAGAGATTTTGACTTGGAAGTGTAACAATTTTTTGGAGATTTGAAAAATTTCCTAGCATTTCAAAAGTTTCACCGGGAGTTCTAAAATTTTGCAGGGAACTCCAATCATGTCAACATTGATTTTAAGAATCTCCACTGGAATTTTAGAGATTTTGACGTAAAGGTGTCGAAATCTTGTTGGGGATTTGCAAATCTTTGCGAGAATGTCAAAAGTTTCACCGGGAATTTCAAAATGTTTAAAAAAACTCGAAACATGTCAACATTGATTTCATGATTCTCAACTGGAGTTTCAGAGATTTTGACGTGAAAGTGTCACCATTTTGTCAGGGATTTGGAATATTTTCTGAAAATTTCAAATGTTTCCGCGGGATTACCAAAATGTTGAAAAAAACCTCGAAACATGTCAACACTGATTTTATGTTTCTCAAAAGGAGTTTTAGAGATTTTGACGTGAAAGTTTCACAGTTTTGTCGGGGATTTGGAAAATTTCCTGAGAATTTCAAAAGTTGCAGCAGGATTTCCGAAGTTTTGAAGGGAACTCCAAACATGTCAACATTGACTTTAAGAATCTCCACTGGAGTTTTAGGGATTGTGACGTGAAAGTGTCACCATTTTGTCGGGGATTTGGAAAACTTTGCGAGAATGTCAAAAGTTTCACCAGGAATTCCAAAATGTTGAAAAAAACTCGAAACATGTCAACATTGATTTTATGATTCTCAACTGGAGATTTAGAGATTTTGACGTGAAATTGTCAAAATCTTTTCGGGGATTTGGAAAACTTTACGGAATGTAAAAAATTTCACCGGGATTACCATAATGTTGAAAAAAAAATCAAAACATGTCAACACTGATTTTATGTTTCTCAAAAGGAGTTTTAGAGATTTTGAGGTGAAAGTTTCAAAGTCTTGTCGGGGATTAGGAAAACTTTGCGAGAATGTCAAAAGTTTCCCCGGGATTTCCAAAAAGTTGGAAAAAACTCTAGACATGTCAACATTGATTTTAAGAATCTCCACTGGAATTTCAGAGATTTTGACGTGAAAGTATCAAAATCTTGTCGGCGATTTAAAACTTTGCGAGAATGTCAGAACTTTCCGCGGGATTTCCAAAACGTTGGAAAAAACTCTAAACATGTCAACATTGATTTTATGATTCTCAAAAGGAGTTTTAGAGATTCTGACGTGAAAGTGTCACCATTTTCTCGGGGATTTGGAAAATTTCCTGAGCATTTCCAAAGTTTCACCGGGATTTTCAACATTTTGCAGGGAATTCCAATCATGTCAACATTGATTTTAAGAATCTCCACTGGAGTTTTAGAGATTTTGACCTGAAATGTCACCATTTTGTCGGGGTTTTGGAATATTTTCTGAAAATTTCAAATGTTTCCCCGGGATTTCCAAAATGTTGAAAAATACCTCGAAACAAGTCAACATTGATTTTATGATTCTCAACTGGAGTTTCAGAGATTTTGACGCGAAAGTGTCAAAACCTTGTCGGGGATTTGGAAAACTTTGAGAGAATGTCAGAAGTTTCACCGGGATTTCCAAATGGCCGAAAAGAACTCGAAACATGTCAACATTGATTTTATGACAGCGAGGGGGCGGAGCCAGCGAGGGGGCGGGGCCAGCGGGAGGTTCCCAATGTAACAACGCAGCGGGTTCACCTTCCTCTCCTCGAGACAGCGAGGGGGCGGGGCCAGCAGGAGGCTTTCCCGCCAGACGGCACGGGCCAATCAGCGAGCGGCTCCTCGGCCCCTCAGCGCGGGGGGAGAGCGGGACGGGGAGACGAAATGGCGGCGGGTTAAAAAGCCGAATTTGTTCCCGCTTAAATATTAACTCAGTAAATTATCAATAAATAGATTTTTAAAGCTTTTTGGGGGCGCAAATCAGCACCAGATCTGGGACCCCCCAGACACGTTCAATAAAGTGAATTCAGCCCCAAACCCCCAAAAATCACCGAAATGCCCCTCCCGAATTTAAATACAGTAATTTACACACTGATTTCAACAACTATTTACATTATTGTAACAATTAATAATTTAAACAATTAAGCGGCTTTAGGAGCCTCCGAACCGCCCAAAATGCTCAAAAAAAACCCTCATAAAACCTCAAAAAGCCCCGTTTAAATATGATAATTTAAATTAATAAGCGGTTAAAGAAAACAACGCATTTGGACTCGCAATCTGGAAACAGCCCCAAATCCCGCCGGGCTTTAAACTTGAATTCTCCCGATAAACCCTCAATAAACAGATTTTAAAGGCGCCGTTTGGCACAAATCGGCACCAAAATACCAAAAAAATACATTAAAAAAACGTGTAAAAGCCGAATTGCTGAGAAAAGCCCCGAAGCGGCTCCTCCCGCTCCCAACACAGCGATTCGAACCGTTAAAGCGGCTCCGGGAGCCTGAACCGTCCCCCCCCACCCACGGCTTTAAACCCCAATTTCCATCAAAACCCCCAAACGCAGCCCCGCCCGCCGCTCGCTCATTAACCCACGAGCGCAATTAACCCCCGCACGGTAATTACCGCCCCAGCCCCCAATTAACCCCCGCACGGTAATTACCGCCCCAGCCCCCAATTAACCCCCGCACGGTAATTACCGCCCTAGCCCCAATTAACCCCCGCACGGTAATTACCGCCCCAGCCCCCAATTAACCCCCGCACGGTAATTACCGCCCCAGCCCCCAATTAAACCCCGCACGGTAATTACCGCCCCAGCCCCCAATTAACCCCCGCACGGTAATTACCGCCCTAACCCCAATTAACCCCCGCACGGTAATTACCGCCCTAGCCCCAATTAACCCCCGCACGGTAATTACCGCCCTAGCCCCAATTAACCCCCGCACGGTAATTACCGCCCTAACCCCCAATTAACCCCCGCACGGTAATTACCGCCCTAACCCCAATTAACCCCCGCACGGTAATTACCGCCCTAACCCCAATTAACCCCCGCACGGTAATTACCGCCCCACCCGCCCGTTACCCGGTTCTGGCCGCTCTCGGGTTTCCCGCCGCGGGGGGGGGGGGGGGGGGGGGGGGGGCTCAGCCGGTTCGTCAGCGCCGAGCAGCTCGCGCGGCCGCTGCCGCCTCCACGTGTCTGGTCCTGCGCGGGCCCTGCGCCGCCCCCTTTATCACCTCGTTGTCCCGCCCCCCGCCCGCCCTCCGGCCAATGGACGAGCGGCCCCCCTCAGCCGCGCTGCCCAATCAGCGCTTCGTTGCTGTGGGCGAACGTCGGCGGGAAAACGGCGACCAATCAGCGCCTTTCTCTCACCCCCTCTGACAACCCCACGTGGGGATGAGCCAATGGACGACTCCCGTGGCTGACACCGTCAGCCAATCAGCGAGCGCCTCCTCCCTCCCTCCCTCGGTATAAAATAGCGAATGCGAACAGAAGAGGGAGACAAGATGGCGGCAGAGGAGACGTCATGGCGGCGTGCGGCGGCGTTTGAGGAGGAAGGCGGAGAGTCGGGGCTGAGCGGGAAACCGGCGGCTCCTCCGGCCGCGGCCAGGACGTGGCTTCACCGGCACCGGGGGCGCGAGCCCGCGCGCTGCGGGGCTGCGGGCGGGTGCGGGGCCGGGGGCTCCGGGGGTCCCGAGCGGCGGCCGTGGGGCGGGAGGGGCGGCTGTGGTGATAACCTGCGGGGCACTGAAGTGGCTGCTGTGGGGGCTCTTCAGAGGCGAGTCTGGAGCTTATGGGGCAGGAACGGGGCTGCTATGGCGGTACCGGTGGGGCAGCCATAGGGCTGCTATGGAGTTACTTTGGGGTCACCTATGGGGGGGGCAGCGCGCGCAGCTGAGTGTGGCCCCACCCACGGGGGGTGGGGTCAGTGCTGAGGGGCGGGACTGGGAGGACACGCCCATTGGGAGGTCCCCCTGGGGAAAGTGGCCGGGGGGGTGGACCCTCCGTGTGTCACGCCCCCATAGGAGGAGCCTCTTGGGGTAGGGAGGGGGACACGCCCAAAGGGGGCGTGGCTTAGGAAGGGAGGGGTGGAGCCGAGGTAAGGGTGGGCTCTGTACAGCACGTGCTCTGAGGGGGCGTGGTTTAGCAGGGGCTGAGTTTGGGGGTGGAGCTGGGGGCGGGGCTTCGATGCGTCATGCTGCTGGGGGTGGGCGGGATGAAAGGGGAGGGGTCTGTACGGGACACGCTCCAGGGAGGGCACAAACGGGCAGGGGCGGAGCTTGGGCGGGGTGGAGTTGGGGGTGTGGCTTTCTCAGACCACGCCCCTGGAGGGAGAGGCCAGACTGGACAGCACATGAAAAATTAAAATTAACTGTTGTTAACCACATCGAGTTTGCTGTCTTTAACTCAGAGGTAATTAATACCGGTCATGTTCTTGCACAACCCCGGAAAAGCCGTGGTTAAATTCAGACTGTCGTAACTCACTGTTTTCTAATTTCATTTTACATCTAAATATCTTTTACAGTTCTGTTGGGAATCATCACTGCCTGGGAACTTTTTAACACCTCTATTTATAAACAGCCACTATTTAGTGGTTCCTTTTTACTTCTCTTTAAAAAAAAAAGTAACGTTTTGACTCCGTCTGGTTCTGAGCTTTGTTGCCTCCACTCTCATGGCTCTGCTATAATTTAAATACTAAACACTCCCGATCACTTTCCAATGCTGTTTAAAATCTGAAGCTTCCTCACTGTGTTTCCTATGCAGCCATTCGTCCTGCAGTTTATTTCATAACGGTTGTGCAAATGGAGCTGCAATGACTCCACATTAGTTTCCTGCCTTTACCATTTCAAAGGAATTCCAAACAATGTGGTTTTAAACTGGGATTCAGATTGGGAAGAACTGCTGCCTGGTGCACCAAGTCATAGCTGGAATTAAATTCAGTTATTGCTCACGCCTAAATAATTGCATTTATTTACACTCTAACATTCTTATCATTACATTACTACCAGCCGGATTAACCAGCACACATTATTTTTTATTATAGATATAAAATAGAGGGTTTTTTTCTCTACAGGTATTACTTCCAATTAGTGCTCCAGTATTTATATTCCACTCTTTTAAATTTTACTACATCAATTGGGGATAATTACTGTCCGCAGAGTTTTGAGTAACAGCCAGAGGAGATGACAGGCATTATTGACTCCCAAAGACTCTTCTGGTTACTCTTATTTACGATTTCGTTCTAAATGTCTTACAGTAAGTAAGCAGTTACAATAATAACACACCAGGGCCTTGGAGTTTCCAGGAAAACCCACTGCAGCCCTCGACGTGTCCAGAGATCGTCGGTGCCGGCTCCGCCAACAGCGCATTTAAAACCTCCCTGTGTTTCTTTCGGTGGCAATTTGGCGTTATTTTTGTTGGGGTTGGAGGACACGCTGGGGTGTTTTTCGTTAAGGAAACTGCTGTTCCAGCCTGCAAGTGAAAACAAACCACACGCACAAGGCTGGACACGGTCGGAGAATTCCCAGCTCGTCCGGCAGCCGCTGACAGCGCGTCCGTTCAGCCGTCTGCCCACCCTGACGCGCTCGCCCCAGACGGACCGGCTGGACACACACACGTGTGCTGGGGAACTCGCACCAGCGCCGCGTTCTGGGAGGAGGGAAGGACAAACCAGAAACCAATCCTGCAAGAATCCGTCTATAAACACCGCAGATCAACAATGACAGTCGTAAGTCACACAGACTCCTCATTGTCTCTCTGACTCTCACAACAGTAACAAGTCCCGAAGGATGGAAAACACCAGGACAGGCTGGGAACAACAACAAAGGGAGGTAAAAGAAGGTGAATGGGGGCTCTCAGGGCCCCTTGGGGGGCGATGGGGCTGCCAAATAGTGAGCCTTGGGGGGCTATGGGGCTGCCAAATAGTGAGCCTTGGGGGCGATGGGGCTGCCAAATAGTGAGCCTTGGCGGGGGTGTCCTGGTTTTGTTAAAAACAAGTTTCTCTTTCAGTGAATTTCGCCTGTCAGCTAAAGCTTCATGTTTTGGTAAACCTAGCAACGGAATGCAAACTTATTGATAAGCACGGATGGACATCTCGCGAGAGGGGCGACAAGAAACAAGTGACCAAGAAACTGACCAACTGTGTGTAACATTCCATTCACGTGAATACTTCATATAAAAGGGGGAGATCACGCCCCTTTTTCCTTATGGCCGACCTTAGGAGAGGATCTTGCTACTCATCCCTGAGAACTGAGGCCAGTGACAGACTGAATCCAGCTCCAGTTGGCTGCAGAGTCCAGTCCAGGACTTTGGGTGCCGGCTCTGCAGTTGTTGAGACTTTCAAAATTGGTTTTATCTATTTTGTATTATTTTCTCTATTCTTAGTAGTAGCATTAGTAAAACATCTTTAATTTTTCCAGCTCTCTTCTCTCTGTCCTTCTTTCCCTCCCTATCGCCTGTGCTGAGTGGAAGGGGGGAGAGGGAGGGGCAAAAGGGGGAAGTGGGGGGGAGAGGAGGTTAACAATACACCTGCCAGGGTTTTATTGTCACCCCGCAATCTTAACCCTCCACAGATAATTGGCGCCCAACGTGGGGCTCGAGAAAGGGGTAAATTTGAAGATTTTTGGCTTTCTACTGCTCTGACGTACCTTTTCAGTTTTCTTGGCACGGTGCCAACTCACAGAGTTGTGATACTCGCGCGTCTGTTTGCTTCGGACATTATTTAGTGGTATTAAGGCAAAGTGAATTACACTGATTTAAAGATGTTATGGCATAAGTTGTATCAGTTGTTTTCTACATTGTGCTCACTGATTCCATATCTGTGTTGGGCCTTCTTTTTAAATCGGAGTATTCATTATATAACAACAAGGAACTGGACAATGATCATGATGATACTGTGTGGTTTGTCACTGGTTTATTTCGTTGTACTGCAGCCGCTAATGAATTTCTACTCGCTTCTGCTTTACCTTGAAAAGCCTCCAGGAGAAATTAAAGAGCAGAACGGCTCTGTGTTTGCTAATTGGTCGAGCGAATCTTTAGAAAGGCTGACTAACAATACTTTCGTTTTTTCGCTAGGACAGTTCGCAAATGTTTTAGAGAATTTTGAATATCCTTGGAGTTTTGATAGAACTGTTATGGTGTTATCTGGTTTGCTGAATGTGTGTCAGTTTGTGCTTCTGTTAAGAGAAATGGCGTTCAACAGGAGGTTTGCGTCTCTTTGTTGTCCTGAGATTTGCACTGCGTCTTCGGGAGCTTTAGCAAAAAGCTCTCCTGGCCGCTCGAGAAAGAGCAAAACAGCAAAAGCTGCAGCTGCTGCCCCCCCAACGGCGGTTTCACAGGCTGAAGCTCCTACGCAGACCAAGGCCGATGCTGATAACGTTACTTCTCCAGCCTCACAGGCTAAGGCAGCCCCCCTTTCTTCACACACTGGGCACTGTTGCTGCTGTAACCACAGTAATCACTGTGACAGTCATTCAGACTCTGGAAGTGAATCAAATGATGCTGAACCCATATCAGCATCAGTTGCCGGTTGTAAGAAAGTCACTAGAAAGACTACCCGTGCAGCAGGTGATGGCACAGGGCCAACATCAACCCAAGGGGCATCATCATCAGGACAGGGAGGAGATGAAGTGACCACCACTCGGTCCTTCTCTCCAGGTGAGCTGAGAGATCTGCGAAAAGACTTTAGTTGTCGTGAAGGCGAGAATATTTTAACCTGGCTGCTCCGATGCTGGGACAATGGGGCAGAAACAATTGAATTGGAAGTGGGTGAAGCCAGACAGCTGAGATCTCTGTCAAGAGATTCCACCATTGATAGGGCAAATGCAAGAGAGTCTAACACCACTACTCTCTGGAGCCGGCTCCTGGCAGCTGTGAAAGTAAGATTTCCCTACAAGGAAGATTGTATATCCAAGTTAGGGAACTGGAATACTATGGAGAGAGGTATTCAGTTCCTGGGAGAATTAGCTGTGCGAGAGATCATCTATTTTGGACCAAACAGCCAAGAGGGGACAGACCCAGATAGAATCAATTGTACACGACCTCTGTGGCGCAGATTTGTACAAAGTGCACCACCTGCATATGCTCAGTCATTGGCAGGAATGGTCTGGTCAGCTGGAGGTGCACAAGATATTACTGAAGTGATTGAGCAGCTCCGGAACTTTGAGGACAGCCTTGCTGGTTCTCTACGGGCTTGTGTCTCTGCTGTGGAGAAACTGTGTGAAAAATCTGATGACCGGTTTGAAAAGCTATTGCAGGAAATCAAAGAACTCAGAGAAGACACATACCATTCACGACCTGCACAAACCTATGTCTCAGCTGTTAGGAAAAGGCATTTCCAGTCTCGAGAGAGAGGACAGAGGCAGCCCACAAAAAGAGGTTCACTGTGGTTCTTCCTACATGAGCAGGGAGAAAACATGAATAAGAGGCATGGAAGACCTACCTCAGAACTTCAGGAACGAATACGTGAGATCAAAGGAAAAACTCCTAGGAAGGTGGCTGCTCCAGTTTACAAAAGGAGCAGAAGAGATTCTGATGCTCTCGAAGGAACCTCTAATTCACACCCAGAGACTGTGCAAAACAGAAATTAGAGGTGCCCTGCCTCCAACCAGGTGGAGGAAAGGGATAGCAGAGTTTATTGGACTGTACAAATACGATGGCCTGGTACAACACACCCCCAGGAGTACAAAGCTTTAGTGGACACTGGTGCTCAGTGCACGATAATTCCTTCTAATTATAAAGGAACACAATCCATCAATATTGTTGGAGTGACTGGGGGATCCCAGGAACTGACTGTTGTAGAGGCTGAAATAAGCCTAACTGGAAAAAACTGGCAAAAGCATCCCATTGTGACTGGTCCAGATGCTCCGTGCATCCTTGGCATGGACTACCTCAGGAGAGGGTATTTTAAGGGCCCAAAAGGGTATAGGTGGGCATTTGGTATAGCAGCTGTGGACACTGAGAAAATTGAACAGCTGTCTGATTTGCCTGGTCTTTCAGATGACCCTTCTGTTGTAGGACTGCTGATGGTTGACGATCAGCAGGTGCCAATTGCTACCACGACCGTGCCTCGCCGGCAATATCGCACCAACCGAGACTCTTTGATTCCTATCCAGAAGTTGATCCGTCAATTGGAAAGCCAGGGTGTGATCAGTAAGACTCGCTCACCTTTTAACAGCCCAATCTGGCCAGTGCGTAAGTCTAGTGATGAGTGGAGACTGACTGTGGACTATCGTGGCCTGAATGAAGTTACGCCACCACTGAGTGCTGCTGTGCCTGACATGCTAGAACTGCAGTTTGAACTGGAGTCAAAGGCAGCTAAGTGGTATGCTACAATTGACATTGCTAATGCATTTTTCTCTATTCCTGGAGCAGCAGAGTGCAGGCCGCAGTTTGCTTTCACCTGGAGAGGCGTCCAGTACACATGGAATCGCTTGCCCCAGGGGTGGAAACACAGTCCTACCATCTGCCATGGACTGATCCAGACCACGCTGGAGCAAGGGAAAGCTCCAGAACACCTGCAATATATTGATGACATCATCGTATGGGGCGACACAGCGAAAGAAGTCTTCGAGAAAGGTGAGAGAATAATTCAGATTCTTTTGGATGCTGGTTTTGCCATAAAACGAAGCAAGGTCAAGGGACCTGCACGAGAGATCCAGTTTTTAGGAATAAAATGGCAAGATGGCCGTCGTCAGATCCCAATGGATGTGATCAACAAAATTGCAGCAATGTCTCCACCTACTAATAAAAAGGAGACACAGACTTTCTTGGGCGTTTTAGGTTTTTGGAGAATGCATATTCCTGACTACAGCCACATTGTGAGCCCTCTCTATCGAGTGACTCGTAACAAGAACCAATTTGAGTGGGGCCCTGAACAGCGACAAGCCTTTGAACAAATTAAGCGTGAGATAACTCATGCGGTGGCCCTTGGACCAGTTCGGACTGGACTAGATGTTAAAAATGTGCTCTACACCGCAGCCGGAGATAATGGACTTACCTGGAGCCTCTGGCAGAAAGCACCAGGAGAAACCCGAGGCCGACCCTTAGGTTTTTGGAGTCGAGGATACAAAGGATCTGAGGCCAACTATACTCCAACTGAAAAACAGATACTAGCAGCATATGAAGGAGTTCGAGCTGCTTCAGAAGTGATCGGTACTGAAGCACAGCTCCTCCTGGCACCTCGACTGCCGGTGCTGAGCTGGATGTTCAAAGGGACGGTTCCCTCTCCACATCATGCAACCGAAGTTACGTGGAGTAAATGGATTGCATTGATCACGCAACGAGCTCGAACTGGAAGTCCCAATCGCCCAGGGATCTTAGAAGTGATTACAGACTGGCCAGAAAGCAAAGACTTTGGGATGTCTCCAGATGAGGAGGAAGTAAAACGTGCTGAAGAAGCACCACCGTATAATACGCTTTCAGAGACTGATAAGCAGTATGCACTGTTCACAGATGGATCCTGTCGTCTTGTAGGAAAACATCGAAGGTGGAAAGCTGCTGTGTGGAGTCCCACACGACAAGTTACAGAAGCCACTGAAGGACAAGGTGAATCTAGTCAGTTTGCAGAAGTGAAAGCCATCCAGCTGGCTTTGGACATTGCTGAACGAGAGAAGTGGCCAATACTTTATCTCTATACTGACTCATGAATGGTAGCAAATGCCTTGTGGGGGTGGCTACAGCGATGGTTAAAGTATAAGTATGGAGAAGCTTGGCAGATTGATTATATTACACTTCCACAAACTCGTCAAGGTAAGCGTTATGTACTTACAATGGTGGAAGCAACCACTGGATGGTTGGAAACATATGCCGTACCTCATGCTACAGCCCGAAATACTATCTTGGGCCTTGAAAAGCAAGTCCTTTGGCGACACGGTACGCCGGAAATAATTGAATCAGACAATGGTACTCATTTCAAAAACAGTATTATAGACAATTGGGCCAAAGAACATGGTATTGAGTGGGTATATCATATTCCATATCATGCACCAGCCTCTGGGAAAACTGAAAGGTACAACGGTTTGCTAAAAACTACACTAAAGGCACTTGGTGGTGGAACCTTTAAAAACTGGGATTCACATTTAGCAAAAGCCACTTGGTTGGTCAACACCACGGGATCAACCAATCGAGCCGGGCCTGCCCAATCAGAAATTCTACGGACTGTAGAAGGAGATAAAGTCCCTGTAGTACACATGACAAACATGTTAGGAAAGGCAGTCTGGGTTCCTCCTGCCCAGGCAAATCAAGCCCATTCGTGGGATTGTTTTTGCCCAGGGACCTGGCAGCACCTGGTGGGTGATGCTTAAGGATGGAGAAGTTCGGTGTGTACCTCAAGGGGATTTGAGTTTAGGTGAAAATATTCAATACTGAGCTGCAGGATGTGAATTGCCGTACTAACAGTATTTAATAAGTGTCTTTCAGATCAAAACAGTGATGATGAAACCAGAGCCAGCTTCTTCGAGTGGCGCCTGACAAATTCCTCGAAGTTGATGTCTTTAACCCACAAACAGTGGTCATGAGATGCACTTGCACCATTTTTCCTGCCCTGGGAGACTGTTGTGACAAAATGAACTTAATGAACTTTTCAAAGGATGGTCCACTGATTAATTACTCCTGTGTATATATGTGTATATATATATAGTAGTAGTGATTAATTAGATTGTGTTGATAGATTGTATTGATAAGGTTTAAGTATTCAGTGAATGGCATATTATAAGGGGTGGAATGTCCTGGTTTTGTTAAAAAGAAGTTTCTCTTTCAGTGAATTTTTCCTGTCAGCTAAAGCTTCATATTAACTGCACTTTCCTGGAGAACCAGACCCATGTTTTGGTAAACCTAGCAATGGAATGCAAACTTATTGATAAGCACGGATGGACATCTCGCGAGAGGGGCGACGAGAAACAAGTGACCAAGAAACTGACCAACTGTGTGTAACATTCCATTCACGTGAATACTTCATATAAAAGTGGGAGACCACGAGGATCTCGTCCCTTTTCCTTATGGCTGACATTAGGAGAGGACCTTGCGAGTCGTCCCTGCGAACTGAGGCCAGTGACAGACTGAATCCAGCTCCGGTGGCTGCAGAGTCCAATCCAGGACTTTGGTGGCCAGCTCTGCAGTTGCTGAGACTTTCAAGATAGGTTTTGTCTATTTTGTATTATTTTCTCTATTCTTATTAGTAGCATTAGTAAAACATCTTTAATTTTTCCAACTCTCTTCTCTCCGTTCTTCTTTCCCTCCCGATCGCCTGTGCTGAGTGGGAAGGGGGAGAGGGAGGGGCAAAAGGGGGAAGTGGGGGGGAGAGGGGGTTAACAATACATCTGCCAGGGTTTTATTGTCACCCCGCAATCTAAACCCTCGACAGGGACTTTGAAAAAATTTCAACTGGAATTTTAGCAATTTTGACGTGAAATTGTAAACATGTTGAAGTGGATTTTGAAAATTCTAGAGAGAATTTTAAAAGCTTCAACAGGGTTTCAACAATTTTGAGAGGGATTTGAAAAGTTTCAATGGGAATGGGAAGAATTGGGACGAAAATTGAAAAATTTTCCAGGGACTTTGAAAAAATTTCAACTGGAATTTTAGCAATTTTGACGTGAAATCGTAAACATGTTGAGGTGGATTTGGAAAATTCTAGAGAGAATTTTAAAAACTTCAACAGGATTTCAACAATGTTGAGAGGGATTTGAAAAGTTTCAATGGTAATGTGAGGAATTCGGACGAAAATTGGAAAGTTTTTCAGGGACTTGGAAAAAATTTCAACTGGAATTTTAGCAATTTTGACGTGAAATTGTAAACATGTGGACATGGATTTTGAAAATTCTAGAGAGAATTTTAAAATCGTTATCAGGATTTCAACAATGTTGAGAGGGATTTGAAAAGTTTCAATGGGAATGGGAAGAATTGGGACGAAAATTGGAAAATTTTGAAGGGACTTTGAAAAAATTTCAACTGGAATTTTAGCAATTTTGACGTGAAATTGTAAACATGTGGACATGGATTTTGAAAATTCTAGAGAGAATTTTAAAATCGTTATCAGGATTTCAACAATGTTGAGAGGGATTTGAAAAGTTTCAATGGGAATGGGAAGAATTGGGACGAAAATTGGAAAGTTTTTCAGGGACCTTTGCGGGAAACTGCATCGTGTCTGTGGAATCCTTGACCGAAACATGGGTGTAGAGATCAGCCTTGCAATATTAAGATTTACCTTTGAAAAGGAGGGAGTAAAGGAGTATACGGAGAGAGGAGAGATGTAGGAGAAAAGGGGATAGAAGAATAACATGGATGATAGAAAAATTAACCAATGAGATGTTAGTGCTGTAACTTGTAACTATAGTGAAAAGACACATGAACTGGTAGAATTGTATAATATGCACTTGTAGCAATAAATGGCACCTATAACTTTCATCTTTGCATGTCGTTACTCCGTATCAACAGCGACAGCTTCACCGGGATTTCCAAAATTTTGAATATATCTTGAAACTTGTCAACATTGATTTTATGATTCTCAAAAGGAGTTTTAGAGATTTTGACGTGAAAGTGTCAAAACCTTGTCGGGGATTTGGAAAACTTTGTGAGAATGTCATAAGTTTCCCCGGGATTTCCAAGAGGTTGGAAAAAACTCTAAACATGTCAACATTGATTTTATGATTCTCAACTGGAGTTTTAGAGATTTTGACTTGGAAGTGTAACAATTTTTTGGAGATTTGAAAAATTTCCTAGCATTTCAAAAGTTTCACCGGGAGTTCTAAAATTTTGCAGGGAACTCCAATCATGTCAACATTGATTTTAAGAATCTCCACTGGAATTTTAGAGATTTTGACGTAAAGGTGTCGAAATCTTGTTGGGGATTTGCAAATCTTTGCGAGAATGTCAAAAGTTTCACCGGGAATTTCAAAATGTTTAAAAAAACTCGAAACATGTCAACATTGATTTCATGATTCTCAACTGGAGTTTCAGAGATTTTGACGTGAAAGTGTCACCATTTTGTCAGGGATTTGGAATATTTTCTGAAAATTTCAAATGTTTCCGCGGGATTACCAAAATGTTGAAAAAAACCTCGAAACATGTCAACACTGATTTTATGTTTCTCAAAAGGAGTTTTAGAGATTTTGACGTGAAAGTTTCACAGTTTTGTCGGGGATTTGGAAAATTTCCTGAGAATTTCAAAAGTTGCAGCAGGATTTCCGAAGTTTTGAAGGGAACTCCAAACATGTCAACATTGACTTTAAGAATCTCCACTGGAGTTTTAGGGATTGTGACGTGAAAGTGTCACCATTTTGTCGGGGATTTGGAAAACTTTGCGAGAATGTCAAAAGTTTCACCGGGAATTCCAAAATGTTGAAAAAAACTCGAAACATGTCAACATTGATTTTATGATTCTCAACTGGAGATTTAGAGATTTTGACGTGAAATTGTCAAAATCTTTTCGGGGATTTGGAAAACTTTACGGAATGTAAAAAATTTCACCGGGATTACCATAATGTTGAAAAAAAAATCAAAACATGTCAACACTGATTTTATGTTTCTCAAAAGGAGTTTTAGAGATTTTGAGGTGAAAGTTTCAAAGTCTTGTCGGGGATTAGGAAAACTTTGCGAGAATGTCAAAAGTTTCCCCGGGATTTCCAAAAAGTTGGAAAAAACTCTAGACATGTCAACATTGATTTTAAGAATCTCCACTGGAATTTCAGAGATTTTGACGTGAAAGTATCAAAATCTTGTCGGCGATTTAAAACTTTGCGAGAATGTCAGAACTTTCCGCGGGATTTCCAAAACGTTGGAAAAAAACTCTAAACATGTCAACATTGATTTTATGATTCTCAAAAGGAGTTTTAGAGATTCTGACGTGAAAGTGTCACCATTTTCTCGGGGATTTGGAAAATTTCCTGAGCATTTCCAAAGTTTCACCGGGATTTTCAACATTTTGCAGGGAATTCCAATCATGTCAACATTGATTTTAAGAATCTCCACTGGAGTTTTAGAGATTTTGACCTGAAATGTCACCATTTTGTCGGGGTTTTGGAATATTTTCTGAAAATTTCAAATGTTTCCCCGGGATTTCCAAAATGTTGAAAAATACCTCGAAACAAGTCAACATTGATTTTATGATTCTCAACTGGAGTTTCAGAGATTTTGACGCGAAAGTGTCAAAACCTTGTCGGGGATTTGGAAAACTTTGAGAGAATGTCAGAAGTTTCACCGGGATTTCCAAATGGCCGAAAAGAACTCGAAACATGTCAACATTGATTTTATGACAGCGAGGGGGCGGAGCCAGCGAGGGGGCGGGGCCAGCGGGAGGTTCCCAATGTAACCCAATGTAACAACGCAGCGGGTTCACCTTCCTCTCCTCGAGACAGCGAGGGGGCGGGGCCAGCGGGAGGCTTTCCCGCCAGACGGCACGGGCCAATCAGCGAGCGGCTCCTCGGCCCCTCAGCGCAGGGGGAGAGCGGGACGGGGAGACGAAATGGCGGCGGGTTAAAAAGCCGAATTTGTTCCCGCTTAAATATTAACTCAGTAAATTATCAATAAATAGATTTTTAAAGCTTTTTGGGGGCGCAAATCAGCACCAGATCTGGGACCCCCCAGACACGTTCAATAAAGTGAATTCAGCCCCAAACCCCCAAAAATCACCGAAATGCCCCTCCCGAATTTAAATACAGTAATTTACACACTGATTTCAACAACTATTTACATTATTGTAACAATTAATAATTTAAACAATTAAGCGGCTTTAGGAGCCTCCGAACCGCCCAAAATGCTCAAAAAAAACCCTCATAAAACCTCAAAAAGCCCCGTTTAAATATGATAATTTAAATTAATAAGCGGTTAAAGAAAACAACGCATTTGGACTCGCAATCTGGAAACAGCCCCAAATCCCGCCGGGCTTTAAACTTGAATTCTCCCGATAAACCCTCAATAAACAGATTTTAAAGGCGCCGTTTGGCACAAATCGGCACCAAAATACCAAAAAAATACATTAAAAAAACGTGTAAAAGCCGAATTGCTGAGAAAAGCCCCGAAGCGGCTCCTCCCGCTCCCAACACAGCGATTCGAACCGTTAAAGCGGCTCCGGGAGCCTGAACCGTCCCCCCCCACCCACGGCTTTAAACCCCAATTTCCATCAAAACCCCCAAACGCAGCCCCGCCCGCCGCTCGCTCATTAACCCACGAGCGCAATTAACCCCCGCACGGTAATTACCGCCCCAGCCCCCAATTAACCCCCGCACGGTAATTACCGCCATAGCCCCCAATTAACCCCCGCACGGTAATTACCGCCCCAGCCCCCAATTAACCCCCGCACAGTAATTACCGCCCTAGCCCCCAATTAACCCCCGCACGGTAATTACCGCCCCAGCCCCCAATTAACCCCCGCACGGTAATTACCGCCCCAGCCCCCAATTAACCCCCGCACGGTAATTACCGCCCTAACCCCAATTAAACCCCGCACGGTAATTACCGCCCTAACCCCCAATTAACCCCCGCACGGTAATTACCGCCCCAGCCCCCAATTAACCCCCGCACGGTAATTACCGCCCTAGCCCCCAATTAACCCCCGCACGGTAATTACCGCCCTAACCCCCAATTAACCCCCGCACGGTAATTACCGCCCTAACCCCCATTTAACCCCGCACGGTAATTACCGCCCTAACCCCAATTAACCCCCGCACGGTAATTACCGCCCCACCCGCCCGTTACCCGGTTCTGGCCGCTCTCGGGTTTCCCGCCGCGGGGGGGGGGGGGGGGGGGGGGGGCTCAGCCGGTTCGTCAGCGCCGAGCAGCTCGCGCGGCCGCTGCCGCCTCCACGTGTCTGGTCCTGCGCGGGCCCTGCGCCGCCCCCTTTATCACCTCGTTGTCCCGCCCCCCGCCCGCCCTCCGGCCAATGGACGAGCGGCCCCCCTCAGCCGCGCTGCCCAATCAGCGCTTCGTTGCTGTGGGCGAACGTCGGCGGGAAAACGGCGACCAATCAGCGCCTTTCTCTCACCCCCTCTGACAACCCCACGTGGGGATGAGCCAATGGACGACTCCCGTGGCTGACACCGTCAGCCAATCAGCGAGCGCCTCCTCCCTCCCTCCCTCGGTATAAAATAGCGAATGCGAACAGAAGAGGGAGACAAGATGGCGGCAGAGGAGACGTCATGGCGGCGTGCGGCGGCGTTTGAGGAGGAAGGCGGAGAGTCGGGGCTGAGCGGGAAACCGGCGGCTCCTCCGGCCGCGGCCAGGACGTGGCTTCACCGGCACCGGGGGCGCGAGCCCGCGCGCTGCGGGGCTGCGGGCGGGTGCGGGGCCGGGGGCTCCGGGGGTCCCGAGCGGCGGCCGTGGGGCGGGAGGGGCGGCTGTGGTGATAACCTGGGGGGCACTGAAGTGGCTGCTGTGGGGGCTCTTCAGAGGCGAGTCTGGAGCTTATGGGGCAGGAACGGGGCTGCTATGGCGGTACCGGTGGGGCAGCCATAGGGCTGCTATGGAGTTACTTTGGGGTCACCTATGGGGGGGGCAGCGCGCGCAGCTGAGTGTGGCCCCACCCACGGGGGGTGGGGTCAGTGCTGAGGGGCGGGACTGGGAGGACACGCCCATTGGGAGGTCCCCCTGGGGAAGTGGCCGGGGGGTGGAGCCTCCGCGTGTCACGCCCCCATAGGAGGAGCCTCTTGGGGTAGGGAGGGGGACACGCCCAAAGGGGGCGTGGCTTAGGAAGGGAGGGGTGGAGCCGAGGTAAGGGTGGGCTCTGTACAGCACGTGCTCTGAGGGGGCGTGGTTTAGCAGGGGCTGAGTTTGGGGGTGGAGCTGGGGGCGGGGCTTCGATGCGTCATGCTGCTGGGGGTGGGCGGGATGAAAGGGGAGGGGTCTGTACGGGACACGCTCCAGGGAGGGCACAAACGGGCAGGGGCGGAGCTTGGGCGGGGTGGAGTTGGGGGTGTGGCTTTCTCAGACCACGCCCCTGGAGGGAGAGGCCAGACTGGACAGCACATGAAAAATTAAAATTAACTGTTGTTAACCACATCGAGTTTGCTGTCTTTAACTCAGAGGTAATTAATACCGGTCATGTTCTTGCACAACCCCGGAAAAGCCGTGGTTAAATTCAGACTGTCGTAACTCACTGTTTTCTAATTTCATTTTACATCTAAATATCTTTTACAGTTCCGTTGGGAATCATCACTGCCTGGGAACTTTTTAACACCTCTATTTATAAACAGCCACTATTTAGTGGTTCCTTTTTACTTCTCTTTAAAAAAAAAAAGTAACGTTTTGACTCCGTCTGGTTCTGAGCTTTGTTGCCTCCACTCTCATGGCTCTGCTATAATTTAAATACTAAACACTCCCGATCACTTTCCAATGCTGTTTAAAATCTGAAGCTTCCTCACTGTGTTTCCTATGCAGCCATTCGTCCTGCAGTTTATTTCATAACGGTTGTGCAAATGGAGCTGCAATGACTCCACATTAGTTTCCTGCCTTTACCATTTCAAAGGAATTCCAAACAATGTGGTTTTAAACTGGGATTCAGATTGGGAAGAACTGCTGCCTGGTGCACCAAGTCATAGCTGGAATTAAATTCAGTTATTGCTCACGCCTAAATAATTGCATTTATTTACACTCTAACATTCTTATCATTACATTACTACCAGCCGGATTAACCAGCACACATTATTTTTTATTATAGATATAAAATAGAGGGTTTTTTTCTCTACAGGTATTACTTCCAATTAGTGCTCCAGTATTTATATTCCACTCTTTTAAATTTTACTACATCAATTGGGGATAATTACTGTCCGCAGAGTTTTGAGTAACAGCCAGAGGAGATGACAGGCATTATTGACTCCCAAAGACTCTTCTGGTTACTCTTATTTACGATTTCGTTCTAAATGTCTTACAGTAAGTAAGCAGTTACAATAATAACACACCAGGGCCTTGGAGTTTCCAGGAAAACCCACTGCAGCCCTCGACGTGTCCAGAGATCGTCGGTGCCGGCTCCGCCAACAGCGCATTTAAAACCTCCCTGTGTTTCTTTCGGTGGCAATTTGGCGTTATTTTTGTTGGGGTTGGAGGACACGCTGGGGTGTTTTTCGTTAAGGAAACTGCTGTTCCAGCCTGCAAGTGAAAACAAACCACACGCACAAGGCTGGACACGGTCGGAGAATTCCCAGCTCGTCCGGCAGTCGCTGACAGCGCGTCCGTTCAGCCGTCTGCCCACCCTGACGCGCTCGCCCCAGACGGACCGGCTGGACACACACACGTGTGCTGGGGAACTCGCACCAGCGCCGCGTTCTGGGAGGAGGGAAGGACAAACCAGAAACCAATCCTGCAAGAATCCGTCTATAAACACCGCAGATCAACAATGACAGTCGTAAGTCACACAGACTCCTCATTGTCTCTCTGACTCTCACAACAGTAACAAGTCCCGAAGGATGGAAAACACCAGGACAGGCTGGGAACAACAACAAAGGGAGGTAAAAGAAGGTGAATGGGGGCTCTCAGGGCCCCTTGGGGGGCGATGGGGCTGCCAAATAGTGAGCCTTGGGGGCTATGGGGCTGCCAAATAGTGAGCCTTGGGGGGCGATGGGGCTGCCAAATAGTGAGCCTTTGAGGGCTATGAGGCTGCCAAATAGTGAGCCTTGGGGGCGATGGGGCTCCCAAATAGTGAGCCTTGGCGGGGGTGTCCTGGTTTTGTTAAAAACAAGTTTCTCTTTCAGTGAATTTCGCCTGTCAGCTAAAGCTTCATATTAATTGCATTTTCCTGGAGAACCAGACCCATGTTTTGGTAAACCTAGCAACGGAATGCAAACTTATTGATAAGCACGGATGGACATCTCGCGAGAGGGGCGACAAGAAACAAGTGACCAAGAAACTGACCAACTGTGTGTAACATTCCATTCACGTGAATACTTCATATAAAAGGGGGAGATCACGCCCCTTTTTCCTTATGGCCGACCTTAGGAGAGGATCTTGCTACTCATCCCTGAGAACTGAGGCCAGTGACAGACTGAATCCAGCTCCAGTTGGCTGCAGAGTCCAGTCCAGGACTTTGGGTGCCGGCTCTGCAGTTGTTGAGACTTTCAAAATTGGTTTTATCTATTTTGTATTATTTTCTCTATTCTTAGTAGTAGCATTAGTAAAACATCTTTAATTTTTCCAGCTCTCTTCTCTCTGTCCTTCTTTCCCTCCCGATCGCCTGTGCTGAGTGGAAGGGGGGAGAGGGAGGGGCAAAAGGGGGAAGTGGGGGGGAGAGGAGGTTAACAATACACCTGCCAGGGTTTTATTGTCACCCCGCAATCTTAACCCTCGACAGATAATTGGCGCCCAACGTGGGGCTCGAGAAAGGGGTAAATTTGAAGATTTTTGGCTTTCTACTGCTCTGACGTACCTTTTCAGTTTTCTTGGCACGGTGCCAACTCACAGAGTTGTGATACTCGCGCGTCTGTTTGCTTCGGACATTATTTAGTGGTATTAAGGCAAAGTGAATTACACTGATTTAAAGATGTTATGGCATAAGTTGTATCAGTTGTTTTCTACATTGTGCTCACTGATTCCATATCTGTGTTGGGCCTTCTTTTTAAATCGGAGTATTCATTATATAACAACAAGGAACTGGACAATGATCATGATGATACTGTGTGGTTTGTCACTGGTTTATTTCGTTGTACTGCAGCCGCTAATGAATTTCTACTCGCTTCTGCTTTACCTTGAAAAGCCTCCAGGAGAAATTAAAGAGCAGAACGGCTCTGTGTTTGCTAATTGGTCGAGCGAATCTTTAGAAAGGCTGACTAACAATACTTTCGTTTTTTCGCTAGGACAGTTCGCAAATGTTTTAGAGAATTTTGAATATCCTTGGAGTTTTGATAGAACTGTTATGGTGTTATCTGGTTTGCTGAATGTGTGTCAGTTTGTGCTTCTGTTAAGAGAAATGGCGTTCAACAGGAGGTTTGCGTCTCTTTGTTGTCCTGAGATTTGCAGTGCGTCTTCGGGAGCTTTAGCAAAAAGCTCTCCTGGCCGCTCGAGAAAGAGCAAAACAGCAAAAGCTGCAGCTGCTGCCCCCCCAACGGCGGTTTCACAGGCTGAAGCTCCTACGCAGACCAAGGCCGATGCTGATAACGTTACTTCTCCAGCCTCACAGGCTAAGGCAGCCCCCCTTTCTTCACACACTGGGCACTGTTGCTGCTGTAACCACAGTAATCACTGTGACAGTCATTCAGACTCTGGAAGTGAATCAAATGATGCTGAACCCATATCAGCATCAGTTGCCGGTTGTAAGAAAGTCACTAGAAAGACTACCCGTGCAGCAGGTGATGGCACAGGGCCAACATCAACCCAAGGGGCATCATCATCAGGACAGGGAGGAGATGAAGTGACCACCACTCGGTCCTTCTCTCCAGGTGAGCTGAGAGATCTGCGAAAAGACTTTAGTTGTCGTGAAGGCGAGAATATTTTAACCTGGCTGCTCCGATGCTGGGACAATGGGGCAGAAACAATTGAATTGGAAGTGGGTGAAGCCAGACAGCTGAGATCTCTGTCAAGAGATTCCACCATTGATAGGGCAAATGCAAGAGAGTCTAACACCACTACTCTCTGGAGCCGGCTCCTGGCAGCTGTGAAAGTAAGATTTCCCTACAAGGAAGATTGTATATCCAAGTTAGGGAAATGGAATACTATGGAGAGAGGTATTCAGTTCCTGGGAGAATTAGCTGTGCGAGAGATCATCTATTTTGGACCAAACAGCCAAGAGGGGACAGACCCAGATAGAATCAATTGTACACGACCTCTGTGGCGCAGATTTGTACAAAGTGCACCACCTGCATATGCTCAGTCATTGGCAGGAATGGTCTGGTCAGCTGGAGGTGCACAAGATATTACTGAAGTGATTGAGCAGCTCCGGAACTTTGAGGACAGCCTTGCTGGTTCTCTACGGGCTTGTGTCTCTGCTGTGGAGAAACTGTGTGAAAAATCTGATGATCGGTTTGAAAAGCTATTGCAGGAAATCAAAGAACTCAGAGAAGACACACACCATTCACGACCTGCACAAACCTATGTCTCAGCTGTTAGGAAAAGGCATTTCCAGTCTCGAGAGAGAGGACAGAGGCAGCCCACAAAAAGAGGTTCACTGTGGTTCTTCCTACATGAGCAGGGAGAAAACATGAATAAGAGGCATGGAAGACCTACCTCAGAACTTCAGGAACGAGTACGTGAGATCAAAGGAAAAACTCCTAGGAAGGCGGCTGCTCCAGTTTACAAAAGGAGCAGAAGAGATTCTGATGCTCTCGAAGGAACCTCTAATTCACACCCAGAGACTGTGCAAAACAGAAATTAGAGGTGCCCTGCCTCCAACCAGGTGGCGGAAAGGGATAGCAGAGTTTATTGGACTGTACAAATACGATGGCCTGGTACAACACACCCCCAGGAGTACAAAGCTTTAGTGGACACTGGTGCTCAGTGCACGATAATTCCTTCTAATTATAAAGGAATGCAATCCATCAATATTGTTGGAGTGACTGGGGGATCCCAGGAACTGACTGTTGTAGAGGCTGAAATAAGCCTAACTGGAAAAAACTGGCAAGAGCATCCCATTGTGACTGGTCCAGATGCTCCGTGCATCCTTGGCATAGACTACCTCAGGAGAGGGTATTTTAAGGACCCAAAAGGGTATAGGTGGGCATTTGGTATAGCAGCTGTGGACACTGAGAGAATTGAACAGCTGTCTGATTTGCCTGGTCTTTCAGATGATCCTTCTGTTGTAGGACTACTGATGGTTGACGATCAGCAGGTGCCAATTGCTACCACGACCGTGCATCGCCGGCAATATCGCACCAACCGAGACTCTTTGATTCCTATTCAGAAGTTGATCCGTCAATTGGAAAGCCAGGGTGTGATCAGTAAGACTCGCTCACCTTTGAACAGCCCAATCTGGCCAGTGCGTAAGTCTAGTGACGAGTGGAGACTAACTGTGGACTATCGTGGCCTGAATGAAGTTACGCCACCACTGAGTGCTGCTGTGCCTGACATGCTAGAACTGCAGTTTGAACTGGAGTCAAAGGCAGCTAAGTGGTATGCTACAATTGACATTGCTAATGCATTTTTCTCTATTCCTGGAGCAGCAGAGTGCAGGCCGCAGTTTGCTTTCACCTGGAGAGGCATCCAGTACACGTGGAATCGCTTGCCCTAGGGGTGGAAACACAGTCCTACCATCTGCCATGGACTGATCCAGACCACGCTGGAGCAAGGGAAAGCTCCAGAACACCTGCAATATATTGATGACATCATCGTATGGGGCGACACAGCGAAAGAAGTCTTCGAGAAAGGTGAGAGAATAATTCAGATTCTTTTGGATGCTGGTTTTGCCATAAAACGAAGCAAAATCAAGGGACCTGCACGAGAGATCCAGTTTTTAGGAATAAAATGGCAAGATGGCCGTCGTCAGATCCCAATGGATGTGATCAACAAAATTGCTGCAATGTCTCCACCTACTAATAAAAAGGAGACACAGACTTTCTTGGGCGTTGTAGGTTTTTGGAGGATGCATATTCCTGACCACAGCCAGATTGTGAGCCCTCTCTATCGAGTGACTTGAAAAAAGAACCAGTTTGAGTGGGGCCCTGAACAACGACAAGCCTTTGAACAAATGAAGCGTGAGATAACTCATGCGGTGGCCCTTGGACCAGTTCGGACTGGACTAGATGTTAAAAATGTGCTCTACACCGCAGCCGGAGATAATGGATTTACCTGGAGCCTCTGGCAGAAAGCACCAGGAGAAACCCGAGGTCGACCCTTAGGTTTTTGGAGTCGAGGATACGAAGGATCTGAGGCCAACTATACTCCAACTGAAAAACAGATACTAGCAGCATATGAAGGAGTTCGAGCTGCTTCAGAAGTGATCGGTACTGAAGCACAGCTCCTCCTGGCACCTCGACTGCCGGTGCTGAGCTGGATGTTCAAAGGGACGGTTCCCTCTCCACGTCATGCAACCGAAGTTACGTGGAGTAAATGGATTGCATTGATCACACAACGAGCTCGAATTGGAAATCCCAATCGCCCAGGGATCTTAGAAGTGATTACAGACTGGCCAGAAAGCAAAGACTTTGGGATGTCTCCAGATGAGGAGGAAGTAAAACGTGCTGAAGAAGCACCACCGTATAATACGCTTTCAGAGACTGATAAGCAGTATGCACTGTTCACAGATGGATCCTGTCGTCTTGTAGGAAAACATCGAAGGTGGAAAGCTGCTGTGTGGAGTCCCACACGACAAGTTACAGAAGCCACTGAAGGACAAGGTGAATCTAGTCAGTTTGCAGAAGTGAAAGCCATCCAGCTGGCTTTGGACATTGCTGAACGAGAGAAGTGGCCAATACTTTATCTCTATACTGACTCATGGATGGTAGCAAATGCCTTGTGGGGGAGGCTACAGCAATGGAAGAAAAGCAACTGGCAGCGCAGAGGTAAACCCATTTGGGCTGCCACACTGTGTCAAGACATTGCTGCTCGGCTAGAGAGCCTGCCTGTGAGAGTTCGGCATGTGGATGCTCATGTGCCTAAATTCGAGCCACCGAAAAACATCTAAACAACCAACAAGCGGATCAGGCTGCTAAGATTAAAGTAGCTGAGGTGGACTTGGACTGGCAACATAAAGGTGAACTTTTCCTAGCCCGGTGGGCCCATGATGCTTCAGGGCATCAAGGCAGAGATGCAGCATATAAATGGGTTCGCGATCGAGGGGTGGATTTAACTATGGACACTATTTCACAGGTTATTCATGAATGTGAAACTTGCGCCGAAATCAAACAAGCGAAACGGTTAAAGCCTGTATGGTATGGGGGGCGATGGTTAAAGTATAAGGATGGAGAAGCTTGGCAGATTGATTATATTACACTTCCACAAACACGTCAAGGTAAGCGTTATGTACTTACAATGGTGGAAGCAACCACTGGATGGTTGGAAACATATGCTGTACCTCATGCTACAGCCCGAAATACTATCCTGGGCCTTGAAAAGCAAGTCCTTTGGCGACACGGTACGCCGGAAATAATTGAATCAGACAATGGTACTCATTTCAAAAACAGTATTATAGACAATTGGGCCAAAGAACATGGTATTGAGTGGGTATATCATATTCCATATCATGCACCAGCCTCTGGGAAAACTGAAAGGTACAACGGTTTGCTAAAAACTACACTAAAGGCACATGGTGGTGGAACCTTTAAAAACTGGGATTCACATTTAGCAAAAGCCACTTGGTTGGTCAACACCACGGGATCAACCAATCGAGCCGGGCCTGCCCAATCAGAAATTCTACGGACTGTAGAAGGAGATAAAGTCCCTGGAGTACACATGACAAACATGTCAGGAAAGGCAGTCTGGGTTCCTCCTGCCTCAGGCAAATCAAGCCCATTCGTGGGATTGTTTTTGCCCAGGGACCTGGTAACACCTGGTGGGTGATGCTTATGGATGGAGAAGTTCGGTGTGTACCTAAAGGGGATTTGAGTTTAGGTGAAAATATTCAATACTGAACTGCAGGATGTGAATTGCCGTACTAACAGTATTTAATAAGTGTCTTTCAGATCAAAACAGTGATGATGAAACCAGAGCCAGCTTCTTCAAGTGGCGCCTGACAAATTCCTCGAAGTTGATGTCTTTAACCCACAAACAGTGGTCATGAGATGCACTTGTACCATTTTTCCTGCCCTGGGAGACTGTCGTGACAAAATGAACTTAATGAACTTTTCAAAGGATGGTCCACTGATTAATTACTCCTGTGTATATATGTACATATGTATATGTATATATAGTAGTTGTGATTAATTAGATTGTGTTGATAGATTGTATTGATAAGGTTTAAGTATTCAGCGAATGGCATATTATAAGGGGTGGAATGTCCTGGTTTTGTTAAAAAACAAGTTTCTCTTTCAGTGAATTTCGCCTGTCAGCTAAAGCCTTCATATTAACTGCATTTTCCTGGAGAACCAGACCCATGTTTTGGTAAACCTAGCAATGGAATGCAAACTTATTGATAAGCACGGATGGACATCTCGCGAGAGGGACGACGAGAAACAAGTGACCAAGAAACTGACCAACTGTGTATAACATTCCATTCACGTGAATACTTCATATAAAAGTAGGAGACCACGAGGATCTCGTCCCTTTTCCTTATGGCTGACATTAGGAGAGGACCTTGCGAGTCGAAAAGTACTCGAAACATGTCAACATTGATTTTATGATTCTCAATTGGAGTTTCAGAGATTTTGGCCGGAATGTATAAAAATCTTGTCGGCGATTTGGAAAACTTTTCGAGAATTTCAAAGGTTTCACCGGGATTACCAAAATGTTGAAAAATACCTCGAAACATGTCAACATTGATTTTATGAGTCTCAACTGAAGTTTTAGAGATTCTGACGCGAAAGTGACACAATTTTCTCGGGATTTTGGAATACTTTCTGAAAATTTCAAATGTTTCCCCTTGATTTCCCAAATGTTGAAAAAAACCTCGAAACATGTCAACATTGATTTTATGTTTCTCAAAAAGAGTTTTGGAGATTCTGACGTGAAAGTTTCAAAGTCTTGTCGCGGATTTGGAAAACTTTGCGAGAATGTCAAAAGTTTGACCGGGATTTCCGAAATGTAGGAAAAAACCTCGAAACATGTCAACATTGATTTTATGTTTCTCAAAAGGAGTTTTAGAGATTTTGACGTGAAAGTATCAAAATCTTGTCGGCGACTTGGAAAACTGCGAAAATGTCAAAAGTTACACAGGGATTACCAAAATGTTGAAAAGTACCTCGAATCATGTCAACAATGATTTTATGATTCTCAAAAGGAGTTTTAGAGATTTTGACGTGAAAGTATCAAAATGTTGTCGGCGATATGAAACTTTGCGAGAATGTCAAAAGTTTCCCCGGGATATCTAAAACGGTGGAAAAAACTCTAAACATGTCAACAGTGATTTTGACGTCAACAGAGATTTTGACGTGAAAGCGTCAAAACCTTTTCGTGGATTTGGAAAACTTTGAGAGAATGTCAGAAGTTTCACCGGGATTTCCAAATGTTTCCCCGGGGCTTCCAAAATGTTGAAAAAACCCTCGAAACATGTCATCATTGATTCTATGTTTTAGAGTTTTATGAGTTTTAGAGATGTTTAGAGATGTCAACATTGATTTCATGATTCTCAAAAGCAGTTTCAGAGATTTTGACGTGAAAGTGTCAAAACCTTGTCGTGGATTTGGAAAACTTTGCGAGAATGTCAAATGTTTCCCCGGGATTTCCAAAATGTTGAAAAAAACCTCGAAACATGTCAACATTGATTTTATGTTTTTCAAAAGGAGTTTTAGAGATTTTGACGTGAAAGTATCAAAACCTTGTCGGGGATTTGGAAAACTTTGCGAGAATGTCAAAAGCTTCCCCGTGATATCCAAAACGGTGGAAAAAACTCTAAACATGTCAACAGTAATGTTATGATTCTCAAATGGAGTTTCAGAGATTCTGACGTGAAAGTGTCACAATTTTCTCGGGTTTTAAAATATTTCATGAAAATTTCAAAAGTTTCCCCGGGATTTCCAAAATGAGGAAAAAAACCTCGAAACATGTCAACATTGATTTTATGTTTCTCAAAAAGTTTTAGAGATTTTGACGTGAAAGTATCAAAATCTTGTCGGCGATTTGGAAAACTCCGAAAATGTCAAAAGTTACACCGGGATTAGCAAAATGTTGAAAAATACCTCGGAACATGTCAACATTGATTTTATGATTCTCAAAAGGAGTTTTAGAGATTTTGACGTGAAAGTACCTAATTTTGTCGTCGATATGAAACTTTGCGAAAATGGCAAAAGTATCCCCGGGATATCCAAAACAGTAAAAAAAACTTGTTTCCATGCCAAGAGTGATTTTATGATTCTCAACTGGAGTTTCAGAGATTTTGGCGTGAAAGTATCAAAACCTTGTCGGGGATTTGGAAAACTTTGAGAGAATGTCAGAAGTTTCACCGGGACTTCCAAATGGTCGAAAAAACCTCGAAACATGTCAACATTGATTTTATGTTTCTCAAAAGGAGTTTTAGAGATTTTGACGTGAAAGTATCAAAATGTTGTCGGCGACTTGGAAAACTGAGAAAATGTCAAAAGTTACACCGGGATTACCAAAATGTTGAAAAATACCTCGGAACATGTCAACATTGATTTTATGATTCTCAAAAGGAGTTTTAGAGATTTTGACGTGAAAGTATCAAAATGTTGTCGGCGACTTGGAAAACTGCGAAAATGTCAAAAGTTACACCGGGATTACCAAAATGTTGAAAAATACCTCGGAACATGTCAACATTGATTTTATGATTCTCAAAAGGAGTTTTAGAGATTTTGACGTGAAAGTACCTAATTTTGTCGTCGATATGAAACTTTGCGAAAATGGCAAAAGTATCCCCGGGATATCCAAAACAGTAAAAAAAACTTGTTTCCATGCCAAGAGTGATTTTATGATTCTCAACTGGAGTTTCAGAGATTTTGGCGTGAAAGTATCAAAACCTTGTCGGGGATTTGGAAAACTTTGAGAGAATGTCAGAAGTTTCACCGGGACTTCCAAATGGTCGAAAAGAAGTCGAAACATGTCAACATTGATTTTATGATTCTCAAAAGGAGTTTTAGAGATTTTGACGTGAAAGTATCAAAATCTTGTCGGCGACTTGGAAAACTGCGAAAATGTCAAAAGTTACACCGGGATTACCAAAATGTTGAAAAATACCTCGAAACATGTCAACATTGATTTTATGATTCTCAAAAGCAGTTTCAGAGATTTTGACGTGAAAGTGTCAAAACCTTGTCGTGGATTTGGAAAACTTTGAGAGATTGTCAGAAGTTTCACCGGGATTTCCAAATGGTCGAAAAGAACTCGAAACATTTTAACATTGCTTTTATGATTCTCAACTGGAGTTTCAGAGATTTTGGAGTGAAAGTGTCTAAATCTTGTCGGCGATTTGGAAAACTTTGCGACAATGTCAAAAGTTTCACCGGGATTTCCAAAATGTTGAAAAATACCTCGAAACATGTAAACATTGATTTTATGTTTCTCAAAAGGAGTTTTAGAGATTTTGACGTGAAAGTATCAAAATCTTGTCGGCGACTTGGAAAACTGCGAAAATGTCAAAAGTTACACAGGGATTACCAAAATGTTGAAAAGTACCTCGAATCATGTCAACAATGATTTTATGATTCTCAAAAGGAGTTTTAGAGATTTTGACGTGAAAGTATCAAAATGTTGTCGGCGATATGAAACTTTGCGAGAATGTCAAAAGTTTCCCCGGGATATCTAAAACGGTGGAAAAAACTCTAAACATGTCAACAGTGATTTTGACGTCAACAGAGATTTTGACGTGAAAGCGTCAAAACCTTTTCGTGGATTTGGAAAACTTTGAGAGAATGTCAGAAGTTTCACCGGGATTTCCAAATGTTTCCCCGGGGCTTCCAAAATGTTGAAAAAACCCTCGAAACATGTCATCATTGATTCTATGTTTTAGAGTTTTATGAGTTTTAGAGATGTTTAGAGATGTCAACATTGATTTCATGATTCTCAAAAGCAGTTTCAGAGATTTTGACGTGAAAGTGTCAAAACCTTGTCGTGGATTTGGAAAACTTTGCGAGAATGTCAAATGTTTCCCCGGGATTTCCAAAATGTTGAAAAATACCTCGAAACATGTCAACATTGATTTTATGTTTTTCAAAAGGAGTTTTAGAGATTTTGACGTGAAAGTATCAAAACCTTGTCGGGGATTTGGAAAACTTTGCGAGAATGTCAAAAGCTTCCCCGTGATATCCAAAACGGTGGAAAAAACTCTAAACATGTCAACAGTAATGTTATGATTCTCAAATGGAGTTTCAGAGATTCTGACGTGAAAGTGTCACAATTTTCTCGGGTTTTAAAATATTTCATGAAAATTTCAAAAGTTTCCCCGGGATTTCCAAAATGAGGAAAAAAACCTCGAAACATGTCAACATTGATTTTATGTTTCTCAAAAAGTTTTAGAGATTTTGACGTGAAAGTATCAAAATCTTGTCGGCGATTTGGAAAACTCCGAAAATGTCAAAAGTTACACCGGGATTAGCAAAATGTTGAAAAATACCTCGGAACATGTCAACATTGATTTTATGATTCTCAAAAGGAGTTTTAGAGATTTTGACGTGAAAGTACCTAATTTTGTCGTCGATATGAAACTTTGCGAAAATGGCAAAAGTATCCCCGGGATATCCAAAACAGTAAAAAAAACTTGTTTCCATGCCAAGAGTGATTTTATGATTCTCAACTGGAGTTTCAGAGATTTTGGCGTGAAAGTATCAAAACCTTGTCGGGGATTTGGAAAACTTTGAGAGAATGTCAGAAGTTTCACCGGGACTTCCAAATGGTCGAAAAAACCTCGAAACATGTCAACATTGATTTTATGTTTCTCAAAAGGAGTTTTAGAGATTTTGACGTGAAAGTATCAAAATGTTGTCGGCGACTTGGAAAACTGAGAAAATGTCAAAAGTTACACCGGGATTACCAAAATGTTGAAAAATACCTCGGAACATGTCAACATTGATTTTATGATTCTCAAAAGGAGTTTTAGAGATTTTGACGTGAAAGTATCAAAATGTTGTCGGCGACTTGGAAAACTGCGAAAATGTCAAAAGTTACACCGGGATTACCAAAATGTTGAAAAATACCTCGGAACATGTCAACATTGATTTTATGATTCTCAAAAGGAGTTTTAGAGATTTTGACGTGAAAGTACCTAATTTTGTCGTCGATATGAAACTTTGCGAAAATGGCAAAAGTATCCCCGGGATATCCAAAACAGTAAAAAAAACTTGTTTCCATGCCAAGAGTGATTTTATGATTCTCAACTGGAGTTTCAGAGATTTTGGCGTGAAAGTATCAAAACCTTGTCGGGGATTTGGAAAACTTTGAGAGAATGTCAGAAGTTTCACCGGGACTTCCAAATGGTCGAAAAGAAGTCGAAACATGTCAACATTGATTTTATGATTCTCAAAAGGAGTTTTAGAGATTTTGACGTGAAAGTATCAAAATCTTGTCGGCGACTTGGAAAACTGCGAAAATGTCAAAAGTTACACCGGGATTACCAAAATGTTGAAAAATACCTCGAAACATGTCAACATTGATTTTATGATTCTCAAAAGCAGTTTCAGAGATTTTGACGTGAAAGTGTCAAAACCTTGTCGTGGATTTGGAAAACTTTGAGAGATTGTCAGAAGTTTCACCGGGATTTCCAAATGGTCGAAAAGAACTCGAAACATTTTAACATTGCTTTTATGATTCTCAACTGGAGTTTCAGAGATTTTGGAGTGAAAGTGTCTAAATCTTGTCGGCGATTTGGAAAACTTTGCGACAATGTCAAAAGTTTCACCGGGATTTCCAAAATGTTGAAAAATACCTCGAAACATGTAAACAATTATTTTATGAGTCTCAACTGAAGTTTTAGAGATTCTGACGTGAAAGTGTCACCATTTTGTTGGGCATTTGGAAAGTTTCCTGAGAATTTCAAAAGTTTCCCCGGTATTTGCAAAATTTTGAAAAGAACTCCAAACATGTCACCATTGATTTTATGATTCTCAACTGGAGTTTTAGAGATCTTGACCTGAAAGCGTCACAATTTTGTCGGAGATTCGGAAAATTTCCTAGCATTTGAAAAGTTTCACCGGGATTTCCAAATTTTGAAAAATACCTCGAATGATGTCAACATTGACGTTATGTTTCTCAAAAGGAGTTTTAGAGATTCTGACGCGAAAGTGACACAATTTTCTCGGGATTTTGGAATATTTCCTGAAAATTTCAAATGTTTCCCCGTGATTTCCCAAATGTTGAGAAAAACCTCGAAACATGTCAACATTGATTTTATGTTTCTCAAAAAGAGTTTTGGAGATTCTGACGTGAAAGTTTCAAAGTCTTGTCGGGGATTTGGAAAACTTTGCGAGAATGTCAAAAGTTTGACAGGGATTTCCGAAATGTAGAAAAAAACCTCGAAACATGTCAACAACGATTTTATGATTCTCAAAAGGAGTTTTAGAGATTTTGACGTGAAAGTACCTAATTTTGTCGTCGATATGAAACTTTGCGAAAATGGCAAAAGTATCCCCGGGATATCCAAAACAGTAAAAAAAACTTGTTTCCATGCCAAGAGTGATTTTATGATTCTCAACTGGAGTTTCAGAGATTTTGGCGTGAAAGTATCAAAACTTTGTCGGGGATTTGGAAAACTTTGAGAGAATGTCAGAAGTTTCACCGGGACTTCCAAATGGTCGAAAAGAAGTCGAAACATGTCAACATTGATTTTATGATTCTCAAAAGGAGTTTTAGAGATTTTGACGTGAAAGTATCAAAATCTTGTCGGCGACTTGGAAAACTGCGAAAATGTCAAAAGTTACACCGGGATTACCAAAATGTTGAAAAATACCTCGAAACATGTCAACATTGATTTTATGATTCTCAAAAGCAGTTTCAGAGATTTTGACGTGAAAGTGTCAAAACCTTGTCGTGGATTTGGAAAACTTTGAGAGATTGTCAGAAGTTTCACCGGGATTTCCAAATGGTCGAAAAGAACTCGAAACATTTTAACATTGCTTTTATGATTCTCAACTGGAGTTTCAGAGATTTTGGAGTGAAAGTGTCTAAATCTTGTCGGCGATTTGGAAAACTTTTCGAGAATGTCAAAATTTCACCGGGATTTCCAAAATGTTGAAAAATACCTCGAAACATGTCAACAATTATTTTATGAGTCTCAACTGAAGTTTTAGAGATTCTGACGTGAAAGTGTCACCATTTTGTTGGGCATTTGGAAAGTTTCCTGAGAATTTCAAAAGTTTCCCCGGTATTTGCAAAATTTTGAAAAGAACTCCAAACATGTCACCATTGATTTTATGATTCTCAACTGGAGTTTTAGAGATCTTGACCTGAAAGCGTCACAATTTTGTCGGAGATTCGGAAAATTTCCTAGCATTTGAAAAGTTTCACCGGGATTTCCAAATTTTGAAAAATACCTCGAATGATGTCAACATTGACTTTATGTTTCTCAAAAGGAGTTTTAGAGATTCTGACGCGAAAGTGACACAATTTTCTCGGGATTTTGGAATATTTCCTGAAAATTTCAAATGTTTCCCCGTGATTTCCCAAATGTTGAGAAAAACCTCGAAACATGTCAACATTGATTTTATGTTTCTCAAAAAGAGTTTTGGAGATTCTGACGTGAAAGTTTCAAAGTCTTGTCGGGGATTTGGAAAACTTTGCGAGAATGTCAGAAGTTTGACAGGGATTTCCGAAATGTAGAAAAAAACCTCGAAACATGTCAACAACGATTTTATGATTCTCTAAAGGAGTTTTAGAGATTTTGACGTGAAAGAATCAAAATCTTGTCGGCGATACGAAACTTTGCTAGAATGTCAAAAGTTTCCCCGGAATATCCAAAACTCTTTCCATGCCAACAGTGATTTTATGATTCTCAACTGGAGTTTCAGAGATTTTGACGTGAAAGTGTCAAAACCTTGTCGTGGATTTGGAAAACTTTGAGAGAATGTCAGAAGTTTCACCGGGATTTCCAAATGGTCGAAAAGAACTCGAAACATGTTAACATTGATTTTTTGATTCTCAACTGGAGTTTCAGAGATTTTGGAGTGAAAGTACCTAAATCTTGTCGGCGATTTGGAAAACTTTGCGAGAGTGTCAAAAGTTTCACCGCGATTACCAAAATGTTGAAAAATACCTCGAAACATGTCAACATTGATTTTAAGAGTCTCCACTGGAGTTTTAGAGATTTTGACGTGAAGTTGTCAAAATCGTTTCGGGGGTTTGGAAAATTTCCTGAGAATTTCAAAAGTTTCCCCGGTATTTGCAAAATTTTGAAAAGAACTCCAAACATGTCACCATTGATTTTATGATTCTCAACTGGAGTTTTAGAGATCTTGACCTGAAAGTGTCACAATTTTGTCGGAGATTTGGAAAATTTCCTAGCATTTCAAAAGTTTCACCGGGATTACCAAAATGTTGAAAAATACCTCGGAACATGTCAACATTGATTTTATGTTTCTCAAAAAGTTTTAGAGATTTTGACGTGAAAGTATCAAAATCTTGTCGGCGATTTGGAAAACTCCGAAAATGTCAAAAGTTACACCGGGATTAGCAAAATGTTGAAAAATACCTCGGAACATGTCAACATTGATTTTATGTTTTTCAAAAGGAGTTTTAGAGATTTTGACGTGAAAGTATCAAAATCTTGTCGGCGATTTGGAAAACTGCGAAAATGTCAAAAGTTACACCGGGATTAGCAAAATGTTGAAAAATACCTCGGAACATGTCAACATTGATTTTATTATTCTCAAAAGGAGTTTTAGAGATTTTGACGTGAAAGTACCTAATTTTGTCGTCGATATGAAACTTTGCGAAAATGGCAAAAGTATCCCCGGGATATCGAAAACAGTAAGAAAAACTTGTTTCCATGCCAAGAGTGATTTTATGATTCTCAACTGGAGTTTCAGAGATTTTGGCGTGAAAGTATCAAAACCTTGTCGGGGATTTGGAAAACTTTGAGAGAATGTCAGAAGTTTCACCGGGACTTCCAAATGGTCGAAAAGAAGTCGAAACATGTCAACATTGATTTTATGATTCTCAACTGGCGTTTCAGAGATTTTGGAGTGAAAGTGTCTAAATCTTGTCGGCGATTTGGAAAACTTTGCGACAATGTCAAAAGTTTCACCGGGATTAGCAAAATGTTGAAAAATACCTCGAAACATGTCAACATTGATTTTAAGAATCTCCACTGGAGTTTTAGAGATTTTGACGTGAAATTGTCAAAATCGTGTCGGGGGTTTGGAAAACTTTTCGAGAATGTCAAAAGTTTCACCGGGATTTCCAAAATGTTGAAAAATACCTCGAAACATGTCAACATTGATTTTATGAGTCTCAACTGAAGTTTTAGAGATTCTGACGCGAAAGTGACACAATTTTCTCGGGATTTTGGAATATTTCTGAAAATTTCAAATGTTTCCCCGTGATTTCCCAAATGTTGAAAAAAACCTCGAAACATGTCAACATTGATTTTATGTTTCTCAAAAAGAGTTTTGGAGATTCTGACGTGAAAGTTTCAAAGTCTTGTCGGGGATTTGGAAAACTTTGCGAGAATGTCAAAAGTTTGACCGGGATTTCCGAAATGTAGGAAAAAACCTCGAAACATGTCAACATTGATTTTATGTTTCTCAAAAGGAGTTTTAGAGATTTTGACGTGAAAGTATCAAAATCTTGTCGGCGACTTGGAAAACTGCGAAAATGTCAAAAGTTACACCGGGATTACCAAAATGTTGAAAAATACCTCGGAACATGTCAACATTGATTTTATGATTCTCAAAAGGAGTTTTAGAGATTTTGACGTGAAAGTACCTAATTTTGTCGTCGATATGAAACTTTGCGAAAATGGCAAAAGTATCCCCGGGATATCCAAAACAGTAAAAAAAACTTGTTTCCATGCCAAGAGTGATTTTATGATTCTCAACTGGAGTTTCAGAGATTTTGGCGTGAAAGTATCAAAACCTTGTCGGGGATTTGGAAAACTTTGAGAGAATGTCAGAAGTTTCACCGGGACTTCCAAATGGTCGAAAAGAAGTCGAAACATGTCAACATTGATTTTATGATTCTCAAAAGGAGTTTTAGAGATTTTGACGTGAAAGTATCAAAATCTTGTCGGCGACTTGGAAAACTGCGAAAATGTCAAAAGTTACACCGGGATTACCAAAATGTTGAAAAATACCTCGAAACATGTCAACATTGATTTTATGATTCTCAAAAGCAGTTTCAGAGATTTTGACGTGAAAGTGTCAAAACCTTGTCGTGGATTTGGAAAACTTTGAGAGATTGTCAGAAGTTTCACCGGGATTTCCAAATGGTCGAAAAGAACTCGAAACATTTTAACATTGCTTTTATGATTCTCAACTGGAGTTTCAGAGATTTTGGAGTGAAAGTGTCTAAATCTTGTCGGCGATTTGGAAAACTTTGCGACAATGTCAAAAGTTTCACCGGGATTACCAAAATGTTGAAAAATACCTCGAAACATGTCAACATTGATTTTAAGAATCTCCACTGGAGTTTTAGAGATTTTGACGTGAAATTGTCAAAATCGTGTCGGGGGTTTGGAAAACTTTTCGAGAATGTCAAAATTTCACCGGGATTTCCGAAATGTTGAAAAATACCTCGAAACATGTCAACAATTATTTTATGAGTCTCAACTGAAGTTTTAGAGATTCTGACCTGAAAGTGTCACCATTTTGTTGGGCATTTGGAAAGTTTCCTGAGAATTTCAAAAGTTTCCCCGGTATTTGCAAAATTTTGAAAAGAACTCCAAACATGTCACCATTGATTTTATGATTCTCAACTGGAGTTTTAGAGATCTTGACCTGAAAGCGTCACAATTTTGTCGGAGATTCGGAAAATTTCCTAGCATTTGAAAAGTTTCACCGGGATTTCCAAATTTTGAAAAATACCTCGAATGATGTCAACATTGACTTTATGTTTCTCAAAAGGAGTTTTAGAGATTCTGACGCGAAAGTGACACAATTTTCTCGGGATTTTGGAATATTTCCTGAAAATTTCAAATGTTTCCCCGTGATTTCCCAAATGTTGAGAAAAACCTCGAAACATGTCAACATTGATTTTATGTTTCTCAAAAAGAGTTTTGGAGATTCTGACGTGAAAGTTTCAAAGTCTTGTCGGGGATTTGGAAAACTTTGCGAGAATGTCAAAAGTTTGACAGGGATTTCCGAAATGTAGAAAAAAACCTCGAAACATGTCAACAACGATTTTATGATTCTCTAAAGGAGTTTTAGAGATTTTGACGTGAAAGAATCAAAATCTTGTCGGCGATACGAAACTTTGCTAGAATGTCAAAAGTTTCCCCGGAATATCCAAAACTCTTTCCATGCCAACAGTGATTTTATGATTCTCAACTGGAGTTTCAGAGATTTTGACGTGAAAGTGTCAAAACCTTGTCGTGGATTTGGAAAACTTTGAGAGAATGTCAGAAGTTTCACCGGGATTTCCAAATGGTCGAAAAGAACTCGAAACATGTTAACATTGATTTTTTGATTCTCAACTGGAGTTTCAGAGATTTTGGAGTGAAAGTACCTAAATCTTGTCGGCGATTTGGAAAACTTTGCGAGAGTGTCAAAAGTTTCACCGCGATTACCAGAATGTTGAAAAATACCTCGAAACATGTCAACATTGATTTTAAGAGTCTCCACTGGAGTTTTAGAGATTTTGACGTGAAGTTGTCAAAATCGTTTCGGGGGTTTGGAAAATTTCCTGAGAATTTCAAAAGTTTCCCCGGTATTTGCAAAATTTTGAAAAGAACTCCAAACATGTCACCATTGATTTTATGATTCTCAACTGGAGTTTTAGAGATCTTGACCTGAAAGTGTCACAATTTTGTCGGAGATTTGGAAAATTTCCTAGCATTTCAAAAGTTTCACCGGGATTACCAAAATGTTGAAAAATACCTCGAAACATGTCAACATTGATTTTATGTTTCTCAAAAAGTTTTAGAGATTTTGACGTGAAAGTATCAAAATCTTGTCGGCGATTTGGAAAACTCCGAAAATGTCAAAAGTTACACCGGGATTAGCAAAATGTTGAAAAATACCTCGGAACATGTCAACATTGATTTTATGTTTTTCAAAAGGAGTTTTAGAGATTTTGACGTGAAAGTATCAAAATCTTGTCGGCGATTTGGAAAACTCCGAAAATGTCAAAAGTTACACCGGGATTAGCAAAATGTTGAAAAATACCTCGGAACATGTCAACATTGATTTTATTATTCTCAAAAGGAGTTTTAGAGATTTTGACGTGAAAGTACCTAATTTTGTCGTCGATATGAAACTTTGCGAAAATGGCAAAAGTATCCCCGGGATATCGAAAACAGTAAGAAAAACTTGTTTCCATGCCAAGAGTGATTTTATGATTCTCAACTGGAGTTTCAGAGATTTTGGCGTGAAAGTATCAAAACCTTGTCGGGGATTTGGAAAACTTTGAGAGAATGTCAAAAGTTTCACCGGGACTTCCAAATGGTCGAAAAGAAGTCGAAACATGTCAACATTGATTTTATGATTCTCAACTGGCGTTTCAGAGATTTTGGAGTGAAAGTGTCTAAATCTTGTCGGCGATTTGGAAAACTTTGCGACAATGTCAAAAGTTTCACCGGGATTAGCAAAATGTTGAAAAATACCTCGAAACATGTCAACATTGATTTTAAGAATCTCCACTGGAGTTTTAGAGATTTTGACGTGAAATTGTCAAAATCGTGTCGGGGGTTTGGAAAACTTTTCGAGAATGTCAAAAGTTTCACCGGGATTTCCAAAATGTTGAAAAATACCTCGAAACATGTCAACATTGATTTTATGAGTCTCAACTGAAGTTTTAGAGATTCTGACGCGAAAGTGACACAATTTTCTCGGGATTTTGGAATATTTTCTGAAAATTTCAAATGTTTCCCCGTGATTTCCCAAATGTTGAAAAAAACCTCGAAACATGTCAACATTGATTTTATGTTTCTCAAAAAGAGTTTTGGAGATTCTGACGTGAAAGTTTCAAAGTCTTGTCGGGGATTTGGAAAACTTTGCGAGAATGTCAAAAGTTTGACCGGGATTTCCGAAATGTAGGAAAAAACCTCGAAACATGTCAACATTGATTTTATGTTTCTCAAAAGGAGTTTTAGAGATTTTGACGTGAAAGTATCAAAATGTTGTCGGCGACTTGGAAAACTGAGAAAATGTCAAAAGTTACACCGGGATTACCAAAATGTTGAAAAATACCTCGGAACATGTCAACATTGATTTTATGATTCTCAAAAGGAGTTTTAGAGATTTTGACGTGAAAGTATCAAAATGTTGTCGGCGACTTGGAAAACTGCGAAAATGTCAAAAGTTACACCGGGATTACCAAAATGTTGAAAAATACCTCGGAACATGTCAACATTGATTTTATGATTCTCAAAAGGAGTTTTAGAGATTTTGACGTGAAAGTACCTAATTTTGTCGTCGATATGAAACTTTGCGAAAATGGCAAAAGTATCCCCGGGATATCCAAAACAGTAAAAAAAACTTGTTTCCATGCCAAGAGTGATTTTATGATTCTCAACTGGAGTTTCAGAGATTTTGGCGTGAAAGTATCAAAACCTTGTCGGGGATTTGGAAAACTTTGAGAGAATGTCAGAAGTTTCACCGGGACTTCCAAATGGTCGAAAAGAAGTCGAAACATGTCAACATTGATTTTATGATTCTCAAAAGGAGTTTTAGAGATTTTGACGTGAAAGTATCAAAATCTTGTCGGCGACTTGGAAAACTGCGAAAATGTCAAAAGTTACACCGGGATTACCAAAATGTTGAAAAATACCTCGAAACATGTCAACATTGATTTTATGATTCTCAAAAGCAGTTTCAGAGATTTTGACGTGAAAGTGTCAAAACCTTGTCGTGGATTTGGAAAACCTTGAGAGATTGTCAGAAGTTTCACCGGGATTTCCAAATGGTCGAAAAGAACTCGAAACATTTTAACATTGCTTTTATGATTCTCAACTGGAGTTTCAGAGATTTTGGAGTGAAAGTGTCTAAATCTTGTCGGCGATTTGGAAAACTTTGCGACAATGTCAAAAGTTTCACCGGGATTACCAAAATGTTGAAAAATACCTCGAAACATGTCAACATTGATTTTAAGAATCTCCACTGGAGTTTTAGAGATTTTGACGTGAAATTGTCAAAATCGTGTCGGGGGTTTGGAAAACTTTTCGAGAATGTCAAAATTTCACCGGGATTTCCGAAATGTTGAAAAATACCTCGAAACATGTCAACAATTATTTTATGAGTCTCAACTGAAGTTTTAGAGATTCTGACCTGAAAGTGTCACCATTTTGTTGGGCATTTGGAAAGTTTCCTGAGAATTTCAAAAGTTTCCCCGGTATTTGCAAAATTTTGAAAAGAACTCCAAACATGTCACCATTGATTTTATGATTCTCAACTGGAGTTTTAGAGATCTTGACCTGAAAGCGTCACAATTTTGTCGGAGATTCGGAAAATTTCCTAGCATTTGAAAAGTTTCACCGGGATTTCCAAATTTTGAAAAATACCTCGAATGATGTCAACATTGACTTTATGTTTCTCAAAAGGAGTTTTAGAGATTCTGACGCGAAAGTGACACAATTTTCTCGGGATTTTGGAATATTTCCTGAAAATTTCAAATGTTTCCCCGTGATTTCCCAAATGTTGAGAAAAACCTCGAAACATGTCAACATTGATTTTATGTTTCTCAAAAAGAGTTTTGGAGATTCTGACGTGAAAGTTTCAAAGTCTTGTCGGGGATTTGGAAAACTTTGCGAGAATGTCAAAAGTTTGACAGGGATTTCCGAAATGTAGAAAAAAACCTCGAAACATGTCAACAACGATTTTATGATTCTCTAAAGGAGTTTTAGAGATTTTGACGTGAAAGAATCAAAATCTTGTCGGCGATACGAAACTTTGCTAGAATGTCAAAAGTTTCCCCGGAATATCCAAAACTCTTTCCATGCCAACAGTGATTTTATGATTCTCAACTGGAGTTTCAGAGATTTTGACGTGAAAGTGTCAAAACCTTGTCGTGGATTTGGAAAACTTTGAGAGAATGTCAGAAGTTTCACCGGGATTTCCAAATGGTCGAAAAGAACTCGAAACATGTTAACATTGATTTTTTGATTCTCAACTGGAGTTTCAGAGATTTTGGAGTGAAAGTACCTAAATCTTGTCGGCGATTTGGAAAACTTTGCGAGAGTGTCAAAAGTTTCACCGCGATTACCAGAATGTTGAAAAATACCTCGAAACATGTCAACATTGATTTTAAGAGTCTCCACTGGAGTTTTAGAGATTTTGACGTGAAGTTGTCAAAATCGTTTCGGGGGTTTGGAAAATTTCCTGAGAATTTCAAAAGTTTCCCCGGTATTTGCAAAATTTTGAAAAGAACTCCAAACATGTCACCATTGATTTTATGATTCTCAACTGGAGTTTTAGAGATCTTGACCTGAAAGTGTCACAATTTTGTCGGAGATTTGGAAAATTTCCTAGCATTTCAAAAGTTTCACCGGGATTACCAAAATGTTGAAAAATACCTCGAAACATGTCAACATTGATTTTATGTTTCTCAAAAAGTTTTAGAGATTTTGACGTGAAAGTATCAAAATCTTGTCGGCGATTTGGAAAACTCCGAAAAAGTCAAAAGTTACACCGGGATTAGCAAAATGTTGAAAAATACCTCGGAACATGTCAACATTGATTTTATGTTTTTCAAAAGGAGTTTTAGAGATTTTGACGTGAAAGTATCAAAATCTTGTCGGCGATTTGGAAAACTCCGAAAATGTCAAAAGTTACACCGGGATTAGCAAAATGTTGAAAAATACCTCGGAACATGTCAACATTGATTTTATTATTCTCAAAAGGAGTTTTAGAGATTTTGACGTGAAAGTACCTAATTTTGTCGTCGATATGAAACTTTGCGAAAATGGCAAAAGTATCCCCGGGATATCGAAAACAGTAAGAAAAACTTGTTTCCATGCCAAGAGTGATTTTATGATTCTCAACTGGAGTTTCAGAGATTTTGGCGTGAAAGTATCAAAACCTTGTCGGGGATTTGGAAAACTTTGAGAGAATGTCAGAAGTTTCACCGGGACTTCCAAATGGTCGAAAAGAAGTCGAAACATGTCAACATTGATTTTATGATTCTCAACTGGCGTTTCAGAGATTTTGGAGTGAAAGTGTCTAAATCATGTCGGCGATTTGGAAAACTTTGCGACAATGTCAAAAGTTTCACCGGGATTAGCAAAATGTTGAAAAATACCTCGAAACATGTCAACATTGATTTTAAGAATCTCCACTGGAGTTTTAGAGATTTTGACGTGAAATTGTCAAAATCGTGTCGGGGGTTTGGAAAACTTTTCGAGAATGTCAAAAGTTTCACCGGGATTTCCAAAATGTTGAAAAATACCTCGAAACATGTCAACATTGATTTTATGAGTCTCAACTGAAGTTTTAGAGATTCTGACGCGAAAGTGACACAATTTTCTCGGGATTTTGGAATATTTTCTGAAAATTTCAAATGTTTCCCCGTGATTTCCCAAATGTTGAAAAAAACCTCGAAACATGTCAACATTGATTTTATGTTTCTCAAAAAGAGTTTTGGAGATTCTGACGTGAAAGTTTCAAAGTCTTGTCGGGGATTTGGAAAACTTTGCGAGAATGTCAAAAGTTTGACCGGGATTTCCGAAATGTAGGAAAAAACCTCGAAACATGTCAACATTGATTTTATGTTTCTCAAAAGGAGTTTTAGAGATTTTGACGTGAAAGTATCAAAATCTTGTCGGCGACTTGGAAAACTGCGAAAATGTCAAAAGTTACACAGGGATTACCAAAATGTTGAAAAGTACCTCGAAACATGTCAACAATGATTTTATGATTCTCAAAAGGAGTTTTAGAGATTTTGACGTGAAAGTATCAAAATGTTGTCGGCGACTTGGAAAACTGAGAAAATGTCAAAAGTTACACCGGGATTAGCAAAATGTTGAAAAATACCTCGGAACATGTCAACATTGATTTTATGTTTCTCAAAAGGAGTTTTAGAGATTTTGACGTGAAAGTATCAAAATCTTGTCGGCGATTTGGAAAACTCCGAAAATGTCAAAAGTTACACCGGGATTAGCAAAATGTTGAAAAATACCTCGGAACATGTCAACATTGATTTTATGATTCTCAAAAGGAGTTTTAGAGATTTTGACGTGAAAGTACCTAATTTTGTCGTCGATATGAAACTTTGCGAAAATGGCAAAAGTATCCCCGGGATATCCAAAACAGTAAAAAAAACTTGTTTCCATGCCAAGAGTGATTTTATGATTCTCAACTGGAGTTTCAGAGATTTTGGCGTGAAAGTATCAAAACCTTGTCGGGGATTTGGAAAACTTTGAGAGAATGTCAGAAGTTTCACCGGGACTTCCAAATGGTCGAAAAGAAGTCGAAACATGTCAACATTGATTTTATGATTCTCAAAAGGAGTTTTAGAGATTTTGACGTGAAAGTATCAAAATCTTGTCGGCGACTTGGAAAACTGCGAAAATGTCAAAAGTTACACCGGGATTACCAAAATGTTGAAAAATACCTCGAAACATGTCAACATTGATTTTATGATTCTCAAAAGCAGTTTCAGAGATTTTGACGTGAAAGTGTCAAAACCTTGTCGTGGATTTGGAAAACTTTGAGAGATTGTCAGAAGTTTCACCGGGATTTCCAAATGGTCGAAAAGAACTCGAAACATTTTAACATTGCTTTTATGATTCTCAACTGGAGTTTCAGAGATTTTGGAGTGAAAGTGTCTAAATCTTGTCGGCGATTTGGAAAACTTTGCGACAATGTCAAAAGTTTCACCGGGATTACCAAAATGTTGAAAAATACCTCGAAACATGTCAACATTGATTTTAAGAATCTCCACTGGAGTTTTAGTGATTTTGACGTGAAATTGTCAAAATCGTGTCGGGGGTTTGGAAAACTTTTCGAGAATGTCAAAATTTCACCGGGATTTCCAAAATGTTGAAAAATACCTCGAAACATGTCAACAATTATTTTATGAGTCTCAACTGAAGTTTTAGAGATTCTGACGTGAAAGTGTCACCATTTTGTTGGGCATTTGGAAAGTTTCCTGAGAATTTCAAAAGTTTCCCCGGTATTTGCAAAATTTTGAAAAGAACTCCAAACATGTCACCATTGATTTTATGATTCTCAACTGGAGTTTTAGAGATCTTGACCTGAAAGCGTCACAATTTTGTCGGAGATTCGGAAAATTTCCTAGCATTTGAAAAGTTTCACCGGGATTTCCAAATTTTGAAAAATACCTCGAATGATGTCAACATTGACTTTATGTTTCTCAAAAGGAGTTTTAGAGATTCTGACGCGAAAGTGACACAATTTTCTCGGGATTTTGGAATATTTCCTGAAAATTTCAAATGTTTCCCCGTGATTTCCCAAATGTTGAGAAAAACCTCGAAACATGTCAACATTGATTTTATGTTTCTCAAAAAGAGTTTTGGAGATTCTGACGTGAAAGTTTCAAAGTCTTGTCGGGGATTTGGAAAACTTTGCGAGAATGTCAAAAGTTTGACAGGGATTTCCGAAATGTAGAAAAAAACCTCGAAACATGTCAACAACGATTTTATGATTCTCTAAAGGAGTTTTAGAGATTTTGACGTGAAAGAATCAAAATCTTGTCGGCGATACGAAACTTTGCTAGAATGTCAAAAGTTTCCCCGGAATATCCAAAACTCTTTCCATGCCAACAGTGATTTTATGATTCTCAACTGGAGTTTCAGAGATTTTGACGTGAAAGTGTCAAAACCTTGTCGTGGATTTGGAAAACTTTGAGAGAATGTCAGAAGTTTCACCGGGATTTCCAAATGGTCGAAAAGAACTCGAAACATGTTAACATTGATTTTTTGATTCTCAACTGGAGTTTCAGAGATTTTGGAGTGAAAGTACCTAAATCTTGTCGGCGATTTGGAAAACTTTGCGAGAGTGTCAAAAGTTTCACCGCGATTACCAAAATGTTGAAAAATACCTCGAAACATGTCAACATTGATTTTATGTTTCTCAAAAGGAGTTTTAGAGATTTTGACGTGAAGTTGTCAAAATCGTTTCGGGGGTTTGGAAAATTTCCTGAGAATTTCAAAAGTTTCCCCGGTATTTGCAAAATTTTGAAAAGAACTCCAAACATGTCACCATTGATTTTATGATTCTCAACTGGAGTTTTAGAGATCTTGACCTGAAAGTGTCACAATTTTGTCGGAGATTTGGAAAATTTCCTAGCATTTCAAAAGTTTCACCGGGATTACCAAAATGTTGAAAAATACCTCGGAACATGTCAACATTGATTTTATGTTTCTCAAAAAGTTTTAGAGATTTTGACGTGAAAGTATCAAAATCTTGTCGGCGATTTGGAAAACTCCGAAAATGTCAAAAGTTACACCGGGATTAGCAAAATGTTGAAAAATACCTCGGAACATGTCAACATTGATTTTATGTTTTTCAAAAGGAGTTTTAGAGATTTTGACGTGAAAGTATCAAAATCTTGTCGGCGATTTGGAAAACTGCGAAAATGTCAAAAGTTACACCGGGATTAGCAAAATGTTGAAAAATACCTCGGAACATGTCAACATTGATTTTATTATTCTCAAAAGGAGTTTTAGAGATTTTGACGTGAAAGTACCTAATTTTGTCGTCGATATGAAACTTTGCGAAAATGGCAAAAGTATCCCCGGGATATCGAAAACAGTAAGAAAAACTTGTTTCCATGCCAAGAGTGATTTTATGATTCTCAACTGGAGTTTCAGAGATTTTGGCGTGAAAGTATCAAAACCTTGTCGGGGATTTGGAAAACTTTGAGAGAATGTCAGAAGTTTCACCGGGACTTCCAAATGGTCGAAAAGAAGTCGAAACATGTCAACATTGATTTTATGATTCTCAACTGGCGTTTCAGAGATTTTGGAGTGAAAGTGTCTAAATCTTGTCGGCGATTTGGAAAACTTTGCGACAATGTCAAAAGTTTCACCGGGATTAGCAAAATGTTGAAAAATACCTCGAAACATGTCAACATTGATTTTAAGAATCTCCACTGGAGTTTTAGAGATTTTGACGTGAAATTGTCAAAATCGTGTCGGGGGTTTGGAAAACTTTTCGAGAATGTCAAAAGTTTCACCGGGATTTCCAAAATGTTGAAAAATACCTCGAAACATGTCAACATTGATTTTATGAGTCTCAACTGAAGTTTTAGAGATTCTGACGCGAAAGTGACACAATTTTCTCGGGATTTTGGAATATTTCTGAAAATTTCAAATGTTTCCCCGTGATTTCCCAAATGTTGAAAAAAACCTCGAAACATGTCAACATTGATTTTATGTTTCTCAAAAAGAGTTTTGGAGATTCTGACGTGAAAGTTTCAAAGTCTTGTCGGGGATTTGGAAAACTTTGCGAGAATGTCAAAAGTTTGACCGGGATTTCCGAAATGTAGGAAAAAACCTCGAAACATGTCAACATTGATTTTATGTTTCTCAAAAGGAGTTTTAGAGATTTTGACGTGAAAGTATCAAAATCTTGTCAGCGACTTGGAAAACTGCGAAAATGTCAAAAGTTACACAGGGATTACCAAAATGTTGAAAAGTACCTCGAAACATGTCAACAATGATTTTATGATTCTCAAAAGGAGTTTTAGAGATTTTGACGTGAAAGTATCAAAATGTTGTCGGCGACTTGGAAAACTGCGAAAATGTCAAAAGTTACACCGGGATTACCAAAATGTTGAAAAATACCTCGGAACATGTCAACATTGATTTTATGATTCTCAAAAGGAGTTTTAGAGATTTTGACGTGAAAGTACCTAATTTTGTCGTCGATATGAAACTTTGCGAAAATGGCAAAAGTATCCCCGGGATATCCAAAACAGTAAAAAAAACTTGTTTCCATGCCAAGAGTGATTTTATGATTCTCAACTGGAGTTTCAGAGATTTTGGCGTGAAAGTATCAAAACCTTGTCGGGGATTTGGAAAACTTTGAGAGAATGTCAGAAGTTTCACCGGGACTTCCAAATGGTCGAAAAGAAGTCGAAACATGTCAACATTGATTTTATGATTCTCAAAAGGAGTTTTAGAGATTTTGACGTGAAAGTATCAAAATCTTGTCGGCGACTTGGAAAACTGCGAAAATGTCAAAAGTTACACCGGGATTACCAAAATGTTGAAAAATACCTCGAAACATGTCAACATTGATTTTATGATTCTCAAAAGCAGTTTCAGAGATTTTGACGTGAAAGTGTCAAAACCTTGTCGTGGATTTGGAAAACTTTGAGAGATTGTCAGAAGTTTCACCGGGATTTCCAAATGGTCGAAAAGAACTCGAAACATTTTAACATTGCTTTTATGATTCTCAACTGGAGTTTCAGAGATTTTGGAGTGAAAGTGTCTAAATCTTGTCGGCGATTTGGAAAACTTTGCGACAATGTCAAAAGTTTCACCGGGATTACCAAAATGTTGAAAAATACCTCGAAACATGTCAACATTGATTTTAAGAATCTCCACTGGAGTTTTAGAGATTTTGACGTGAAATTGTCAAAATCGTGTCGGGGGTTTGGAAAACTTTTCGAGAATGTCAAAATTTCACCGGGATTTCCGAAATGTTGAAAAATACCTCGAAACATGTCAACAATTATTTTATGAGTCTCAACTGAAGTTTTAGAGATTCTGACCTGAAAGTGTCACCATTTTGTTGGGCATTTGGAAAGTTTCCTGAGAATTTCAAAAGTTTCCCCGGTATTTGCAAAATTTTGAAAAGAACTCCAAACATGTCACCATTGATTTTATGATTCTCAACTGGAGTTTTAGAGATCTTGACCTGAAAGCGTCACAATTTTGTCGGAGATTCGGAAAATTTCCTAGCATTTGAAAAGTTTCACCGGGATTTCCAAATTTTGAAAAATACCTCGAATGATGTCAACATTGACTTTATGTTTCTCAAAAGGAGTTTTAGAGATTCTGACGCGAAAGTGACACAATTTTCTCGGGATTTTGGAATATTTCCTGAAAATTTCAAATGTTTCCCCGTGATTTCCCAAATGTTGAGAAAAACCTCGAAACATGTCAACATTGATTTTATGTTTCTCAAAAAGAGTTTTGGAGATTCTGACGTGAAAGTTTCAAAGTCTTGTCGGGGATTTGGAAAACTTTGCGAGAATGTCAAAAGTTTGACAGGGATTTCCGAAATGTAGAAAAAAACCTCGAAACATGTCAACAACGATTTTATGATTCTCTAAAGGAGTTTTAGAGATTTTGACGTGAAAGAATCAAAATCTTGTCGGCGATACGAAACTTTGCTAGAATGTCAAAAGTTTCCCCGGAATATCCAAAACTCTTTCCATGCCAACAGTGATTTTATGATTCTCAACTGGAGTTTCAGAGATTTTGACGTGAAAGTGTCAAAACCTTGTCGTGGATTTGGAAAACTTTGAGAGAATGTCAGAAGTTTCACCGGGATTTCCAAATGGTCGAAAAGAACTCGAAACATGTTAACATTGATTTTTTGATTCTCAACTGGAGTTTCAGAGATTTTGGAGTGAAAGTACCTAAATCTTGTCGGCGATTTGGAAAACTTTGCGAGAGTGTCAAAAGTTTGACCGGGATTTCCGAAATGTAGGAAAAAACCTCGAAACATGTCAACATTGATTTTATGTTTCTCAAAAGGAGTTTTAGAGATTTTGACGTGAAAGTATCAAAATCTTGTCGGCGACTTGGAAAACTGCGAAAATGTCAAAAGTTACACAGGGATTACCAAAATGTTGAAAAGTACCTCGAAACATGTCAACAATGATTTTATGATTCTCAAAAGGAGTTTTAGAGATTTTGACGTGAAAGTATCAAAATGTTGTCGGCGACTTGGAAAACTGAGAAAATGTCAAAAGTTACACCGGGATTAGCAAAATGTTGAAAAATACCTCGGAACATGTCAACATTGATTTTATGTTTCTCAAAAGGAGTTTTAGAGATTTTGACGTGAAAGTATCAAAATCTTGTCGGCGATTTGGAAAACTCCGAAAATGTCAAAAGTTACACCGGGATTAGCAAAATGTTGAAAAATACCTCGGAACATGTCAACATTGATTTTATGATTCTCAAAAGGAGTTTTAGAGATTTTGACGTGAAAGTACCTAATTTTGTCGTCGATATGAAACTTTGCGAAAATGGCAAAAGTATCCCCGGGATATCCAAAACAGTAAAAAAAACTTGTTTCCATGCCAAGAGTGATTTTATGATTCTCAACTGGAGTTTCAGAGATTTTGGCGTGAAAGTATCAAAACCTTGTCGGGGATTTGGAAAACTTTGAGAGAATGTCAGAAGTTTCACCGGGACTTCCAAATGGTCGAAAAGAAGTCGAAACATGTCAACATTGATTTTATGATTCTCAAAAGGAGTTTTAGAGATTTTGACGTGAAAGTATCAAAATCTTGTCGGCGACTTGGAAAACTGCGAAAATGTCAAAAGTTACACCGGGATTACCAAAATGTTGAAAAATACCTCGAAACATGTCAACATTGATTTTATGATTCTCAAAAGCAGTTTCAGAGATTTTGACGTGAAAGTGTCAAAACCTTGTCGTGGATTTGGAAAACTTTGAGAGATTGTCAGAAGTTTCACCGGGATTTCCAAATGGTCGAAAAGAACTCGAAACATTTTAACATTGCTTTTATGATTCTCAACTGGAGTTTCAGAGATTTTGGAGTGAAAGTGTCTAAATCTTGTCGGCGATTTGGAAAACTTTGCGACAATGTCAAAAGTTTCACCGGGATTACCAAAATGTTGAAAAATACCTCGAAACATGTCAACATTGATTTTAAGAATCTCCACTGGAGTTTTAGAGATTTTGACGTGAAATTGTCAAAATCGTGTCGGGGGTTTGGAAAACTTTTCGAGAATGTCAAAATTTCACCGGGATTTCCGAAATGTTGAAAAATACCTCGAAACATGTCAACAATTATTTTATGAGTCTCAACTGAAGTTTTAGAGATTCTGACCTGAAAGTGTCACCATTTTGTTGGGCATTTGGAAAGTTTCCTGAGAATTTCAAAAGTTTCCCCGGTATTTGCAAAATTTTGAAAAGAACTCCAAACATGTCACCATTGATTTTATGATTCTCAACTGGAGTTTTAGAGATCTTGACCTGAAAGCGTCACAATTTTGTCGGAGATTCGGAAAATTTCCTAGCATTTGAAAAGTTTCACCGGGATTTCCAAATTTTGAAAAATACCTCGAATGATGTCAACATTGACTTTATGTTTCTCAAAAGGAGTTTTAGAGATTCTGACGCGAAAGTGACACAATTTTCTCGGGATTTTGGAATATTTCCTGAAAATTTCAAATGTTTCCCCGTGATTTCCCAAATGTTGAGAAAAACCTCGAAACATGTCAACATTGATTTTATGTTTCTCAAAAAGAGTTTTGGAGATTCTGACGTGAAAGTTTCAAAGTCTTGTCGGGGATTTGGAAAACTTTGCGAGAATGTCAAAAGTTTGACAGGGATTTCCGAAATGTAGAAAAAAACCTCGAAACATGTCAACAACGATTTTATAATTCTCTAAAGGAGTTTTAGAGATTTTGACGTGAAAGAATCAAAATCTTGTCGGCGATACGAAACTTTGCTAGAATGTCAAAAGTTTCCCCGGAATATCCAAAACTCTTTCCATGCCAACAGTGATTTTATGATTCTCAACTGGAGTTTCAGAGATTTTGACGTGAAAGTGTCAAAACCTTGTCGTGGATTTGGAAAACTTTGAGAGAATGTCAGAAGTTTCACCGGGATTTCCAAATGGTCGAAAAGAACTCGAAACATGTTAACATTGATTTTTTGATTCTCAACTGGAGTTTCAGAGATTTTGGAGTGAAAGTACCTAAATCTTGTCGGCGATTTGGAAAACTTTGCGAGAGTGTCAAAAGTTTCACCGCGATTACCAGAATGTTGAAAAATACCTCGAAACATGTCAACATTGATTTTAAGAGTCTCCACTGGAGTTTTAGAGATTTTGACGTGAAGTTGTCAAAATCGTTTCGGGGGTTTGGAAAATTTCCTGAGAATTTCAAAAGTTTCCCCGGTATTTGCAAAATTTTGAAAAGAACTCCAAACATGTCACCATTGATTTTATGATTCTCAACTGGAGTTTTAGAGATCTTGACCTGAAAGTGTCACAAATTTGTCGGAGATTTGGAAAATTTCCTAGCATTTCAAAAGTTTCACCGGGATTACCAAAATGTTGAAAAATACCTCGAAACATGTCAACATTGATTTTATGTTTCTCAAAAAGTTTTAGAGATTTTGACGTGAAAGTATCAAAATCTTGTCGGCGATTTGGAAAACTCCGAAAATGTCAAAAGTTACACCGGGATTAGCAAAATGTTGAAAAATACCTCGGAACATGTCAACATTGATTTTATGTTTCTCAAAAGGAGTTTTAGAGATTTTGACGTGAAAGTATCAAAATCTTGTCGGCGATTTGGAAAACTCCGAAAATGTCAAAAGTTACACCGGGATTAGCAAAATGTTGAAAAATACCTCGGAACATGTCAACATTGATTTTATGATTCTCAAAAGGAGTTTTAGAGATTTTGACGTGAAAGTACCTAATTTTGTCGTCGATATGAAACTTTGCGAAAATGGCAAAAGTATCCCCGGGATATCCAAAACAGTAAAAAAAACTTGTTTCCATGCCAAGAGTGATTTTATGATTCTCAACTGGAGTTTCAGAGATTTTGGCGTGAAAGTATCAAAACCTTGTCGGGGATTTGGAAAACTTTGAGAGAATGTCAGAAGTTTCACCGGGACTTCCAAATGGTCGAAAAGAAGTCGAAACATGTCAACATTGATTTTATGATTCTCAACTGGCGTTTCAGAGATTTTGGAGTGAAAGTGTCTAAATCTTGTCGGCGATTTGGAAAACTTTGCGACAATGTCAAAAGTTTCACCGGGATTAGCAAAATGTTGAAAAATACCTCGAAACATGTCAACATTGATTTTAAGAATCTCCACTGGAGTTTTAGAGATTTTGACGTGAAATTGTCAAAATCGTGTCGGGGGTTTGGAAAACTTTTCGAGAATGTCAAAAGTTTCACCGGGATTTCCAAAATGTTGAAAAATACCTCGAAACATGTCAACATTGATTTTATGAGTCTCAACTGAAGTTTTAGAGATTCTGACGCGAAAGTGACACAATTTTCTCGGGATTTTGGAATATTTTCTGAAAATTTCAAATGTTTCCCCGTGATTTCCCAAATGTTGAAAAAAACCTCGAAACATGTCAACATTGATTTTATGTTTCTCAAAAAGAGTTTTGGAGATTCTGACGTGAAAGTTTCAAAGTCTTGTCGGGGATTTGGAAAACTTTGCGAGAATGTCAAAAGTTTGACCGGGATTTCCGAAATGTAGGAAAAAACCTCGAAACATGTCAACATTGATTTTATGTTTCTCAAAAGGAGTTTTAGAGATTTTGACGTGAAAGTATCAAAATCTTGTCGGCGACTTGGAAAACTGCGAAAATGTCAAAAGTTACACAGGGATTACCAAAATGTTGAAAAGTACCTCGAAACATGTCAACAATGATTTTATGATTCTCAAAAGGAGTTTTAGAGATTTTGACGTGAAAGTATCAAAATGTTGTCGGCGACTTGGAAAACTGAGAAAATGTCAAAAGTTACACCGGGATTAGCAAAATGTTGAAAAATACCTCGGAACATGTCAACATTGATTTTATGTTTCTCAAAAGGAGTTTTAGAGATTTTGACGTGAAAGTATCAAAATCTTGTCGGCGATTTGGAAAACTCCGAAAATGTCAAAAGTTACACCGGGATTAGCAAAATGTTGAAAAATACCTCGGAACATGTCAACATTGATTTTATGATTCTCAAAAGGAGTTTTAGAGATTTTGACGTGAAAGTACCTAATTTTGTCGTCGATATGAAACTTTGCGAAAATGGCAAAAGTATCCCCGGGATATCCAAAACAGTAAAAAAAACTTGTTTCCATGCCAAGAGTGATTTTATGATTCTCAACTGGAGTTTCAGAGATTTTGGCGTGAAAGTATCAAAACCTTGTCGGGGATTTGGAAAACTTTGAGAGAATGTCAGAAGTTTCACCGGGACTTCCAAATGGTCGAAAAGAAGTCGAAACATGTCAACATTGATTTTATGATTCTCAAAAGGAGTTTTAGAGATTTTGACGTGAAAGTATCAAAATCTTGTCGGCGACTTGGAAAACTGCGAAAATGTCAAAAGTTACACCGGGATTACCAAAATGTTGAAAAATACCTCGAAACATGTCAACATTGATTTTATGATTCTCAAAAGCAGTTTCAGAGATTTTGACGTGAAAGTGTCAAAACCTTGTCGTGGATTTGGAAAACTTTGAGAGATTGTCAGAAGTTTCACCGGGATTTCCAAATGGTCGAAAAGAACTCGAAACATTTTAACATTGCTTTTATGATTCTCAACTGGAGTTTCAGAGATTTTGGAGTGAAAGTGTCTAAATCTTGTCGGCGATTTGGAAAACTTTGCGACAATGTCAAAAGTTTCACCGGGATTACCAAAATGTTGAAAAATACCTCGAAACATGTCAACATTGATTTTAAGAATCTCCACTGGAGTTTTAGAGATTTTGACGTGAAATTGTCAAAATCGTGTCGGGGGTTTGGAAAACTTTTCGAGAATGTCAAAATTTCACCGGGATTTCCGAAATGTTGAAAAATACCTCGAAACATGTCAACAATTATTTTATGAGTCTCAACTGAAGTTTTAGAGATTCTGACCTGAAAGTGTCACCATTTTGTTGGGCATTTGGAAAGTTTCCTGAGAATTTCAAAAGTTTCCCCGGTATTTGCAAAATTTTGAAAAGAACTCCAAACATGTCACCATTGATTTTATGATTCTCAACTGGAGTTTTAGAGATCTTGACCTGAAAGCGTCACAATTTTGTCGGAGATTCGGAAAATTTCCTAGCATTTGAAAAGTTTCACCGGGATTTCCAAATTTTGAAAAATACCTCGAATGATGTCAACATTGACTTTATGTTTCTCAAAAGGAGTTTTAGAGATTCTGACGCGAAAGTGACACAATTTTCTCGGGATTTTGGAATATTTCCTGAAAATTTCAAATGTTTCCCCGTGATTTCCCAAATGTTGAGAAAAACCTCGAAACATGTCAACATTGATTTTATGTTTCTCAAAAAGAGTTTTGGAGATTCTGACGTGAAAGTTTCAAAGTCTTGTCGGGGATTTGGAAAACTTTGCGAGAATGTCAAAAGTTTGACAGGGATTTCCGAAATGTAGAAAAAAACCTCGAAACATGTCAACAACGATTTTATGATTCTCTAAAGGAGTTTTAGAGATTTTGACGTGAAAGAATCAAAATCTTGTCGGCGATACGAAACTTTGCTAGAATGTCAAAAGTTTCCCCGGAATATCCAAAACTCTTTCCATGCCAACAGTGATTTTATGATTCTCAACTGGAGTTTCAGAGATTTTGACGTGAAAGTGTCAAAACCTTGTCGTGGATTTGGAAAACTTTGAGAGAATGTCAGAAGTTTCACCGGGATTTCCAAATGGTCGAAAAGAACTCGAAACATGTTAACATTGATTTTTTGATTCTCAACTGGAGTTTCAGAGATTTTGGAGTGAAAGTACCTAAATCTTGTCGGCGATTTGGAAAACTTTGCGAGAGTGTCAAAAGTTTCACCGCGATTACCAGAATGTTGAAAAATACCTCGAAACATGTCAACATTGATTTTAAGAGTCTCCACTGGAGTTTTAGAGATTTTGACGTGAAGTTGTCAAAATCGTTTCGGGGGTTTGGAAAATTTCCTGAGAATTTCAAAAGTTTCCCCGGTATTTGCAAAATTTTGAAAAGAACTCCAAACATGTCACCATTGATTTTATGATTCTCAACTGGAGTTTTAGAGATCTTGACCTGAAAGTGTCACAAATTTGTCGGAGATTTGGAAAATTTCCTAGCATTTCAAAAGTTTCACCGGGATTACCAAAATGTTGAAAAATACCTCGAAACATGTCAACATTGATTTTATGTTTCTCAAAAAGTTTTAGAGATTTTGACGTGAAAGTATCAAAATCTTGTCGGCGATTTGGAAAACTCCGAAAATGTCAAAAGTTACACCGGGATTAGCAAAATGTTGAAAAATACCTCGGAACATGTCAACATTGATTTTATGTTTCTCAAAAGGAGTTTTAGAGATTTTGACGTGAAAGTATCAAAATCTTGTCGGCGATTTGGAAAACTCCGAAAATGTCAAAAGTTACACCGGGATTAGCAAAATGTTGAAAAATACCTCGGAACATGTCAACATTGATTTTATGATTCTCAAAAGGAGTTTTAGAGATTTTGACGTGAAAGTACCTAATTTTGTCGTCGATATGAAACTTTGCGAAAATGGCAAAAGTATCCCCGGGATATCCAAAACAGTAAAAAAAACTTGTTTCCATGCCAAGAGTGATTTTATGATTCTCAACTGGAGTTTCAGAGATTTTGGCGTGAAAGTATCAAAACCTTGTCGGGGATTTGGAAAACTTTGAGAGAATGTCAGAAGTTTCACCGGGACTTCCAAATGGTCGAAAAGAAGTCGAAACATGTCAACATTGATTTTATGATTCTCAACTGGCGTTTCAGAGATTTTGGAGTGAAAGTGTCTAAATCTTGTCGGCGATTTGGAAAACTTTGCGACAATGTCAAAAGTTTCACCGGGATTAGCAAAATGTTGAAAAATACCTCGAAACATGTCAACATTGATTTTAAGAATCTCCACTGGAGTTTTAGAGATTTTGACGTGAAATTGTCAAAATCGTGTCGGGGGTTTGGAAAACTTTTCGAGAATGTCAAAAGTTTCACCGGGATTTCCAAAATGTTGAAAAATACCTCGAAACATGTCAACATTGATTTTATGAGTCTCAACTGAAGTTTTAGAGATTCTGACGCGAAAGTGACACAATTTTCTCGGGATTTTGGAATATTTTCTGAAAATTTCAAATGTTTCCCCGTGATTTCCCAAATGTTGAAAAAAACCTCGAAACATGTCAACATTGATTTTATGTTTCTCAAAAAGAGTTTTGGAGATTCTGACGTGAAAGTTTCAAAGTCTTGTCGGGGATTTGGAAAACTTTGCGAGAATGTCAAAAGTTTGACCGGGATTTCCGAAATGTAGGAAAAAACCTCGAAACATGTCAACATTGATTTTATGTTTCTCAAAAGGAGTTTTAGAGATTTTGACGTGAAAGTATCAAAATCTTGTCGGCGACTTGGAAAACTGCGAAAATGTCAAAAGTTACACAGGGATTACCAAAATGTTGAAAAGTACCTCGAAACATGTCAACAATGATTTTATGATTCTCAAAAGGAGTTTTAGAGATTTTGACGTGAAAGTATCAAAATGTTGTCGGCGACTTGGAAAACTGAGAAAATGTCAAAAGTTACACCGGGATTAGCAAAATGTTGAAAAATACCTCGGAACATGTCAACATTGATTTTATGTTTCTCAAAAGGAGTTTTAGAGATTTTGACGTGAAAGTATCAAAATCTTGTCGGCGATTTGGAAAACTCCGAAAATGTCAAAAGTTACACCGGGATTAGCAAAATGTTGAAAAATACCTCGGAACATGTCAACATTGATTTTATGATTCTCAAAAGGAGTTTTAGAGATTTTGACGTGAAAGTACCTAATTTTGTATTCGATATGAAACTTTGCGAAAATGGCAAAAGTATCCCCGGGATATCCAAAACAGTAAAAAAAACTTGTTTCCATGCCAAGAGTGATTTTATGATTCTCAACTGGAGTTTCAGAGATTTTGGCGTGAAAGTATCAAAACCTTGTCGGGGATTTGGAAAACTTTGAGAGAATGTCAGAAGTTTCACCGGGACTTCCAAATGGTCGAAAAGAAGTCGAAACATGTCAACATTGATTTTATGATTCTCAAAAGGAGTTTTAGAGATTTTGACGTGAAAGTATCAAAATCTTGTCGGCGACTTGGAAAACTGCGAAAATGTCAAAAGTTACACCGGGATTACCAAAATGTTGAAAAATACCTCGAAACATGTCAACATTGATTTTATGATTCTCAAAAGCAGTTTCAGAGATTTTGACGTGAAAGTGTCAAAACCTTGTCGTGGATTTGGAAAACTTTGAGAGATTGTCAGAAGTTTCACCGGGATTTCCAAATGGTCGAAAAGAACTCGAAACATTTTAACATTGCTTTTATGATTCTCAACTGGAGTTTCAGAGATTTTGGAGTGAAAGTGTCTAAATCTTGTCGGCGATTTGGAAAACTTTGCGACAATGTCAAAAGTTTCACCGGGATTACCAAAATGTTGAAAAATACCTCGAAACATGTCAACATTGATTTTAAGAATCTCCACTGGAGTTTTAGAGATTTTGACGTGAAATTGTCAAAATCGTGTCGGGGGTTTGGAAAACTTTTCGAGAATGTCAAAATTTCACCGGGATTTCCGAAATGTTGAAAAATACCTCGAAACATGTCAACAATTATTTTATGAGTCTCAACTGAAGTTTTAGAGATTCTGACCTGAAAGTGTCACCATTTTGTTGGGCATTTGGAAAGTTTCCTGAGAATTTCAAAAGTTTCCCCGGTATTTGCAAAATTTTGAAAAGAACTCCAAACATGTCACCATTGATTTTATGATTCTCAACTGGAGTTTTAGAGATCTTGACCTGAAAGCGTCACAATTTTGTCGGAGATTCGGAAAATTTCCTAGCATTTGAAAAGTTTCACCGGGATTTCCAAATTTTGAAAAATACCTCGAATGATGTCAACATTGACTTTATGTTTCTCAAAAGGAGTTTTAGAGATTCTGACGCGAAAGTGACACAATTTTCTCGGGATTTTGGAATATTTCCTGAAAATTTCAAATGTTTCCCCGTGATTTCCCAAATGTTGAGAAAAACCTCGAAACATGTCAACATTGATTTTATGTTTCTCAAAAAGAGTTTTGGAGATTCTGACGTGAAAGTTTCAAAGTCTTGTCGGGGATTTGGAAAACTTTGCGAGAATGTCAAAAGTTTGACAGGGATTTCCGAAATGTAGAAAAAAACCTCGAAACATGTCAACAACGATTTTATGATTCTCTAAAGGAGTTTTAGAGATTTTGACGTGAAAGAATCAAAATCTTGTCGGCGATACGAAACTTTGCTAGAATGTCAAAAGTTTCCCCGGAATATCCAAAACTCTTTCCATGCCAACAGTGATTTTATGATTCTCAACTGGAGTTTCAGAGATTTTGACGTGAAAGTGTCAAAACCTTGTCGTGGATTTGGAAAACTTTGAGAGAATGTCAGAAGTTTCACCGGGATTTCCAAATGGTCGAAAAGAACTCGAAACATGTTAACATTGATTTTTTGATTCTCAACTGGAGTTTCAGAGATTTTGGAGTGAAAGTACCTAAATCTTGTCGGCGATTTGGAAAACTTTGCGAGAGTGTCAAAAGTTTCACCGCGATTACCAGAATGTTGAAAAATACCTCGAAACATGTCAACATTGATTTTAAGAGTCTCCACTGGAGTTTTAGAGATTTTGACGTGAAGTTGTCAAAATCGTTTCGGGGGTTTGGAAAATTTCCTGAGAATTTCAAAAGTTTCCCCGGTATTTGCAAAATTTTGAAAAGAACTCCAAACATGTCACCATTGATTTTATGATTCTCAACTGGAGTTTTAGAGATCTTGACCTGAAAGTGTCACAAATTTGTCGGAGATTTGGAAAATTTCCTAGCATTTCAAAAGTTTCACCGGGATTACCAAAATGTTGAAAAATACCTCGAAACATGTCAACATTGATTTTATGTTTCTCAAAAAGTTTTAGAGATTTTGACGTGAAAGTATCAAAATCTTGTCGGCGATTTGGAAAACTCCGAAAATGTCAAAAGTTACACCGGGATTAGCAAAATGTTGAAAAATACCTCGGAACATGTCAACATTGATTTTATGTTTCTCAAAAGGAGTTTTAGAGATTTTGACGTGAAAGTATCAAAATCTTGTCGGCGATTTGGAAAACTCCGAAAATGTCAAAAGTTACACCGGGATTAGCAAAATGTTGAAAAATACCTCGGAACATGTCAACATTGATTTTATGATTCTCAAAAGGAGTTTTAGAGATTTTGACGTGAAAGTATCAAAATGTTGTCGGCGACTTGGAAAACTGCGAAAATGTCAAAAGTTACACCGGGATTACCAAAATGTTGAAAAATACCTCGGAACATGTCAACATTGATTTTATGATTCTCAAAAGGAGTTTTAGAGATTTTGACGTGAAAGTACCTAATTTTGTATTCGATATGAAACTTTGCGAAAATGGCAAAAGTATCCCCGGGATATCCAAAACAGTAAAAAAAACTTGTTTCCATGCCAAGAGTGATTTTATGATTCTCAACTGGAGTTTCAGAGATTTTGGCGTGAAAGTATCAAAACCTTGTCGGGGATTTGGAAAACTTTGAGAGAATGTCAGAAGTTTCACCGGGACTTCCAAATGGTCGAAAAGAAGTCGAAACATGTCAACATTGATTTTATGATTCTCAAAAGGAGTTTTAGAGATTTTGACGTGAAAGTATCAAAATCTTGTCGGCGACTTGGAAAACTGCGAAAATGTCAAAAGTTACACCGGGATTACCAAAATGTTGAAAAATACCTCGAAACATGTCAACATTGATTTTATGATTCTCAAAAGCAGTTTCAGAGATTTTGACGTGAAAGTGTCAAAACCTTGTCGTGGATTTGGAAAACTTTGAGAGATTGTCAGAAGTTTCACCGGGATTTCCAAATGGTCGAAAAGAACTCGAAACATTTTAACATTGCTTTTATGATTCTCAACTGGAGTTTCAGAGATTTTGGAGTGAAAGTGTCTAAATCTTGTCGGCGATTTGGAAAACTTTGCGACAATGTCAAAAGTTTCACCGGGATTACCAAAATGTTGAAAAATACCTCGAAACATGTCAACATTGATTTTAAGAATCTCCACTGGAGTTTTAGAGATTTTGACGTGAAATTGTCAAAATCGTGTCGGGGGTTTGGAAAACTTTTCGAGAATGTCAAAATTTCACCGGGATTTCCGAAATGTTGAAAAATACCTCGAAACATGTCAACAATTATTTTATGAGTCTCAACTGAAGTTTTAGAGATTCTGACCTGAAAGTGTCACCATTTTGTTGGGCATTTGGAAAGTTTCCTGAGAATTTCAAAAGTTTCCCCGGTATTTGCAAAATTTTGAAAAGAACTCCAAACATGTCACCATTGATTTTATGATTCTCAACTGGAGTTTTAGAGATCTTGACCTGAAAGCGTCACAATTTTGTCGGAGATTCGGAAAATTTCCTAGCATTTGAAAAGTTTCACCGGGATTTCCAAATTTTGAAAAATACCTCGAATGATGTCAACATTGACTTTATGTTTCTCAAAAGGAGTTTTAGAGATTCTGACGCGAAAGTGACACAATTTTCTCGGGATTTTGGAATATTTCCTGAAAATTTCAAATGTTTCCCCGTGATTTCCCAAATGTTGAGAAAAACCTCGAAACATGTCAACATTGATTTTATGTTTCTCAAAAAGAGTTTTGGAGATTCTGACGTGAAAGTTTCAAAGTCTTGTCGGGGATTTGGAAAACTTTGCGAGAATGTCAAAAGTTTGACAGGGATTTCCGAAATGTAGAAAAAAACCTCGAAACATGTCAACAACGATTTTATGATTCTCTAAAGGAGTTTTAGAGATTTTGACGTGAAAGAATCAAAATCTTGTCGGCGATACGAAACTTTGCTAGAATGTCAAAAGTTTCCCCGGAATATCCAAAACTCTTTCCATGCCAACAGTGATTTTATGATTCTCAACTGGAGTTTCAGAGATTTTGACGTGAAAGTGTCAAAACCTTGTCGTGGATTTGGAAAACTTTGAGAGAATGTCAGAAGTTTCACCGGGATTTCCAAATGGTCGAAAAGAACTCGAAACATGTTAACATTGATTTTTTGATTCTCAACTGGAGTTTCAGAGATTTTGGAGTGAAAGTACCTAAATCTTGTCGGCGATTTGGAAAACTTTGCGAGAGTGTCAAAAGTTTCACCGCGATTACCAGAATGTTGAAAAATACCTCGAAACATGTCAACATTGATTTTAAGAGTCTCCACTGGAGTTTTAGAGATTTTGACGTGAAGTTGTCAAAATCGTTTCGGGGGTTTGGAAAATTTCCTGAGAATTTCAAAAGTTTCCCCGGTATTTGCAAAATTTTGAAAAGAACTCCAAACATGTCACCATTGATTTTATGATTCTCAACTGGAGTTTTAGAGATCTTGACCTGAAAGTGTCACAAATTTGTCGGAGATTTGGAAAATTTCCTAGCATTTCAAAAGTTTCACCGGGATTACCAAAATGTTGAAAAATACCTCGAAACATGTCAACATTGATTTTATGTTTCTCAAAAAGTTTTAGAGATTTTGACGTGAAAGTATCAAAATCTTGTCGGCGATTTGGAAAACTCCGAAAATGTCAAAAGTTACACCGGGATTAGCAAAATGTTGAAAAATACCTCGGAACATGTCAACATTGATTTTATGTTTCTCAAAAGGAGTTTTAGAGATTTTGACGTGAAAGTATCAAAATCTTGTCGGCGATTTGGAAAACTCCGAAAATGTCAAAAGTTACACCGGGATTAGCAAAATGTTGAAAAATACCTCGGAACATGTCAACATTGATTTTATGATTCTCAAAAGGAGTTTTAGAGATTTTGACGTGAAAGTATCAAAATGTTGTCGGCGACTTGGAAAACTGCGAAAATGTCAAAAGTTACACCGGGATTACCAAAATGTTGAAAAATACCTCGGAACATGTCAACATTGATTTTATGATTCTCAAAAGGAGTTTTAGAGATTTTGACGTGAAAGTACCTAATTTTGTATTCGATATGAAACTTTGCGAAAATGGCAAAAGTATCCCCGGGATATCCAAAACAGTAAAAAAAACTTGTTTCCATGCCAAGAGTGATTTTATGATTCTCAACTGGAGTTTCAGAGATTTTGGCGTGAAAGTATCAAAACCTTGTCGGGGATTTGGAAAACTTTGAGAGAATGTCAGAAGTTTCACCGGGATTAGCAAAATGTTGAAAAATACCTCGAAACATGTCAACATTGATTTTATGATTCTCAAAAGCAGTTTCAGAGATTTTGACGTGAAAGTGTCAAAACCTTGTCGTGGATTTGGAAAACTTTGAGAGATTGTCAGAAGTTTCACCGGGATTTCCAAATGGTCGAAAAGAACTCGAAACATTTTAACATTGCTTTTATGATTCTCAACTGGAGTTTCAGAGATTTTGGAGTGAAAGTGTCTAAATCTTGTCGGCGATTTGGAAAACTTTGCGACAATGTCAAAAGTTTCACCGGGATTACCAAAATGTTGAAAAATACCTCGAAACATGTCAACATTGATTTTAAGAATCTCCACTGGAGTTTTAGAGATTTTGACGTGAAATTGTCAAAATCGTGTCGGGGGTTTGGAAAACTTTTCGAGAATGTCAAAATTTCACCGGGATTTCCGAAATGTTGAAAAATACCTCGAAACATGTCAACAATTATTTTATGAGTCTCAACTGAAGTTTTAGAGATTCTGACCTGAAAGTGTCACCATTTTGTTGGGCATTTGGAAAGTTTCCTGAGAATTTCAAAAGTTTCCCCGGTATTTGCAAAATTTTGAAAAGAACTCCAAACATGTCACCATTGATTTTATGATTCTCAACTGGAGTTTTAGAGATCTTGACCTGAAAGCGTCACAATTTTGTCGGAGATTCGGAAAATTTCCTAGCATTTGAAAAGTTTCACCGGGATTTCCAAATTTTGAAAAATACCTCGAATGATGTCAACATTGACTTTATGTTTCTCAAAAGGAGTTTTAGAGATTCTGACGCGAAAGTGACACAATTTTCTCGGGATTTTGGAATATTTCCTGAAAATTTCAAATGTTTCCCCGTGATTTCCCAAATGTTGAGAAAAACCTCGAAACATGTCAACATTGATTTTATGTTTCTCAAAAAGAGTTTTGGAGATTCTGACGTGAAAGCTCAAAGTCTTGTCGGGGATTTGGAAAACTTTGCGAGAATGTCAAAAGTTTGACAGGGATTTCCGAAATGTAGAAAAAAACCTCGAAACATGTCAACAACGATTTTATGATTCTCTAAAGGAGTTTTAGAGATTTTGACGTGAAAGAATCAAAATCTTGTCGGCGATACGAAACTTTGCTAGAATGTCAAAAGTTTCCCCGGAATATCCAAAACTCTTTCCATGCCAACAGTGATTTTATGATTCTCAACTGGAGTTTCAGAGATTTTGACGTGAAAGTGTCAAAACCTTGTCGTGGATTTGGAAAACTTTGAGAGAATGTCAGAAGTTTCACCGGGATTTCCAAATGGTCGAAAAGAACTCGAAACATGTTAACATTGATTTTTTGATTCTCAACTGGAGTTTCAGAGATTTTGGAGTGAAAGTACCTAAATCTTGTCGGCGATTTGGAAAACTTTGCGAGAGTGTCAAAAGTTTCACCGCGATTACCAGAATGTTGAAAAATACCTCGAAACATGTCAACATTGATTTTAAGAGTCTCCACTGGAGTTATAGAGATTTTGACGTGAAGTTGTCAAAATCGTTTCGGGGGTTTGGAAAATTTCCTGAGAATTTCAAAAGTTTCCCCGGTATTTGCAAAATTTTGAAAAGAACTCCAAACATGTCACCATTGATTTTATGATTCTCAACTGGAGTTTTAGAGATCTTGACCTGAAAGTGTCACAATTTTGTCGGAGATTTGGAAAATTTCCTAGCATTTCAAAAGTTTCACCGGGATTACCAAAATGTTGAAAAATACCTCGAAACATGTCAACATTGATTTTATGTTTCTCAAAAAGTTTTAGAGATTTTGACGTGAAAGTATCAAAATCTTGTCGGCGATTTGGAAAACTCCGAAAATGTCAAAAGTTACACCGGGATTAGCAAAATGTTGAAAAATACCTCGGAACATGTCAACATTGATTTTATGTTTCTCAAAAGGAGTTTTAGAGATTTTGACGTGAAAGTATCAAAATCTTGTCGGCGATTTGGAAAACTCCGAAAATGTCAAAAGTTACACCGGGATTAGCAAAATGTTGAAAAATACCTCGGAACATGTCAACATTGATTTTATGATTCTCAAAAGGAGTTTTAGAGATTTTGACGTGAAAGTATCAAAATGTTGTCGGCGACTTGGAAAACTGCGAAAATGTCAAAAGTTACACCGGGATTACCAAAATGTTGAAAAATACCTCGGAACATGTCAACATTGATTTTATGATTCTCAAAAGGAGTTTTAGAGATTTTGACGTGAAAGTACCTAATTTTGTATTCGATATGAAACTTTGCGAAAATGGCAAAAGTATCCCCGGGATATCCAAAACAGTAAAAAAAACTTGTTTCCATGCCAAGAGTGATTTTATGATTCTCAACTGGAGTTTCAGAGATTTTGGCGTGAAAGTATCAAAACCTTGTCGGGGATTTGGAAAACTTTGAGAGAATGTCAGAAGTTTCACCGGGATTAGCAAAATGTTGAAAAATACCTCGAAACATGTCAACATTGATTTTATGATTCTCAAAAGCAGTTTCAGAGATTTTGACGTGAAAGTGTCAAAACCTTGTCGTGGATTTGGAAAACTTTGAGAGATTGTCAGAAGTTTCACCGGGATTTCCAAATGGTCGAAAAGAACTCGAAACATTTTAACATTGCTTTTATGATTCTCAACTGGAGTTTCAGAGATTTTGGAGTGAAAGTGTCTAAATCTTGTCGGCGATTTGGAAAACTTTGCGACAATGTCAAAAGTTTCACCGGGATTACCAAAATGTTGAAAAATACCTCGAAACATGTCAACATTGATTTTAAGAATCTCCACTGGAGTTTTAGAGATTTTGACGTGAAATTGTCAAAATCGTGTCGGGGGTTTGGAAAACTTTTCGAGAATGTCAAAATTTCACCGGGATTTCCGAAATGTTGAAAAATACCTCGAAACATGTCAACAATTATTTTATGAGTCTCAACTGAAGTTTTAGAGATTCTGACCTGAAAGTGTCACCATTTTGTTGGGCATTTGGAAAGTTTCCTGAGAATTTCAAAAGTTTCCCCGGTATTTGCAAAATTTTGAAAAGAACTCCAAACATGTCACCATTGATTTTATGATTCTCAACTGGAGTTTTAGAGATCTTGACCTGAAAGCGTCACAATTTTGTCGGAGATTCGGAAAATTTCCTAGCATTTGAAAAGTTTCACCGGGATTTCCAAATTTTGAAAAATACCTCGAATGATGTCAACATTGACTTTATGTTTCTCAAAAGGAGTTTTAGAGATTCTGACGCGAAAGTGACACAATTTTCTCGGGATTTTGGAATATTTCCTGAAAATTTCAAATGTTTCCCCGTGATTTCCCAAATGTTGAGAAAAACCTCGAAACATGTCAACATTGATTTTATGTTTCTCAAAAAGAGTTTTGGAGATTCTGACGTGAAAGCTCAAAGTCTTGTCGGGGATTTGGAAAACTTTGCGAGAATGTCAAAAGTTTGACAGGGATTTCCGAAATGTAGAAAAAAACCTCGAAACATGTCAACAACGATTTTATGATTCTCTAAAGGAGTTTTAGAGATTTTGACGTGAAAGAATCAAAATCTTGTCGGCGATACGAAACTTTGCTAGAATGTCAAAAGTTTCCCCGGAATATCCAAAACTCTTTCCATGCCAACAGTGATTTTATGATTCTCAACTGGAGTTTCAGAGATTTTGACGTGAAAGTGTCAAAACCTTGTCGTGGATTTGGAAAACTTTGAGAGAATGTCAGAAGTTTCACCGGGATTTCCAAATGGTCGAAAAGAACTCGAAACATGTTAACATTGATTTTTTGATTCTCAACTGGAGTTTCAGAGATTTTGGAGTGAAAGTACCTAAATCTTGTCGGCGATTTGGAAAACTTTGCGAGAGTGTCAAAAGTTTCACCGCGATTACCAGAATGTTGAAAAATACCTCGAAACATGTCAACATTGATTTTAAGAGTCTCCACTGGAGTTTTAGAGATTTTGACGTGAAGTTGTCAAAATCGTTTCGGGGGTTTGGAAAATTTCCTGAGAATTTCAAAAGTTTCCCCGGTATTTGCAAAATTTTGAAAAGAACTCCAAACATGTCACCATTGATTTTATGATTCTCAACTGGAGTTTTAGAGATCTTGACCTGAAAGTGTCACAAATTTGTCGGAGATTTGGAAAATTTCCTAGCATTTCAAAAGTTTCACCGGGATTACCAAAATGTTGAAAAATACCTCGAAACATGTCAACATTGATTTTATGTTTCTCAAAAGGAGTTTTAGAGATTTTGACGTGAAAGTATCAAAATCTTGTCGGCGATTTGGAAAACTCCGAAAATGTCAAAAGTTACACCGGGATTAGCAAAATGTTGAAAAATACCTCGGAACATGTCAACATTGATTTTATGTTTCTCAAAAGGAGTTTTAGAGATTTTGACGTGAAAGTATCAAAATCTTGTCGGCGATTTGGAAAACTCCGAAAATGTCAAAAGTTACACCGGGATTAGCAAAATGTTGAAAAATACCTCGGAACATGTCAACATTGATTTTATGATTCTCAAAAGGAGTTTTAGAGATTTTGACGTGAAAGTACCTAATTTTGTCGTCGATATGAAACTTTGCGAAAATGGCAAAAGTATCCCCGGGATATCCAAAACAGTAAAAAAAACTTGTTTCCATGCCAAGAGTGATTTTATGATTCTCAACTGGAGTTTCAGAGATTTTGGCGTGAAAGTATCAAAACCTTGTCGGGGATTTGGAAAACTTTGAGAGAATGTCAGAAGTTTCACCGGGACTTCCAAATGGTCGAAAAGAAGTCGAAACATGTCAACATTGATTTTATGATTCTCAACTGGCGTTTCAGAGATTTTGGAGTGAAAGTGTCTAAATCTTGTCGGCGATTTGGAAAACTTTGCGACAATGTCAAAAGTTTCACCGGGATTAGCAAAATGTTGAAAAATACCTCGAAACATGTCAACATTGATTTTAAGAATCTCCACTGGAGTTTTAGAGATTTTGACGTGAAATTGTCAAAATCGTGTCGGGGGTTTGGAAAACTTTTCGAGAATGTCAAAAGTTTCACCGGGATTTCCAAAATGTTGAAAAATACCTCGAAACATGTCAACATTGATTTTATGAGTCTCAACTGAAGTTTTAGAGATTCTGACGCGAAAGTGACACAATTTTCTCGGGATTTTGGAATATTTTCTGAAAATTTCAAATGTTTCCCCGTGATTTCCCAAATGTTGAAAAAAACCTCGAAACATGTCAACATTGATTTTATGTTTCTCAAAAAGAGTTTTGGAGATTCTGACGTGAAAGTTTCAAAGTCTTGTCGGGGATTTGGAAAACTTTGCGAGAATGTCAAAAGTTTGACCGGGATTTCCGAAATGTAGGAAAAAACCTCGAAACATGTCAACATTGATTTTATGTTTCTCAAAAGGAGTTTTAGAGATTTTGACGTGAAAGTATCAAAATCTTGTCGGCGACTTGGAAAACTGCGAAAATGTCAAAAGTTACACAGGGATTACCAAAATGTTGAAAAGTACCTCGAAACATGTCAACAATGATTTTATGATTCTCAAAAGGAGTTTTAGAGATTTTGACGTGAAAGTATCAAAATGTTGTCGGCGACTTGGAAAACTGCGAAAATGTCAAAAGTTACACCGGGATTACCAAAATGTTGAAAAATACCTCGGAACATGTCAACATTGATTTTATGATTCTCAAAAGGAGTTTTAGAGATTTTGACGTGAAAGTATCAAAATGTTGTCGGCGACTTGGAAAACTGCGAAAATGTCAAAAGTTACACCGGGATTACCAAAATGTTGAAAAATACCTCGGAACATGTCAACATTGATTTTATGATTCTCAAAAGGAGTTTTAGAGATTTTGACGTGAAAGTACCTAATTTTGTCGTCGATATGAAACTTTGCGAAAATGGCAAAAGTATCCCCGGGATATCCAAAACAGTAAAAAAAACTTGTTTCCATGCCAAGAGTGATTTTATGATTCTCAACTGGAGTTTCAGAGATTTTGGCGTGAAAGTATCAAAACCTTGTCGGGGATTTGGAAAACTTTGAGAGAATGTCAGAAGTTTCACCGGGACTTCCAAATGGTCGAAAAGAAGTCGAAACATGTCAACATTGATTTTATGATTCTCAAAAGGAGTTTTAGAGATTTTGACGTGAAAGTATCAAAATCTTGTCGGCGACTTGGAAAACTGCGAAAATGTCAAAAGTTACACCGGGATTACCAAAATGTTGAAAAATACCTCGAAACATGTCAACATTGATTTTATGATTCTCAAAAGCAGTTTCAGAGATTTTGACGTGAAAGTGTGAAAGCCTTGTCGTGGATTTGGAAAACTTTGAGAGATTGTCAGAAGTTTCACCGGGATTTCCAAATGGTCGAAAAGAACTCGAAACATTTTAACATTGCTTTTATGATTCTCAACTGGATTTTCAGAGATTTTGGAGTGAAAGTGTCTAAATCTTGTCGGCGATTTGGAAAACTTTGCGACAATGTCAAAAGTTTCACCGGGATTACCAAAATGTTGAAAAATACCTCGAAACATGTCAACATTGATTTTAAGAATCTCCACTGGAGTTTTAGAGATTTTGACGTGAAATTGTCAAAATCGTGTCGGGGGTTTGGAAAACTTTTCGAGAATGTCAAAATTTCACCGGGATTTCCAAAATGTTGAAAAATACCTCGAAACATGTCGACAATTATTTTATGAGTCTCAACTGAAGTGTTAGAGATTCTGACTTGAAAGTGTCACCATTTTGTTGGGCATTTGGAAAATTTCCTGAGAATTTCAAAAGTTTCCCCCGTATTTGCAAAATTTTGAAAAGAACTCCAAACATGTCACCATTGATTTTATGATTCTCAACTGGAGTTTTAGAGATCTTGACCTGAAAGCGTCACAATTTTGTCGGAGATTTGGAAAATTTCCTAGCATTTGAAAAGTTTCACCGGGATTTCCAAATTTTGAAAAATACCTCGAATGATGTCAACATTGATTTTATGTTTCTCAAAAGGAGTTTTAGAGATTCTGACGCGAAAGTGACACAATTTTCTCGGGATTTTGGAATATTTCCTGAAAATTTCAAATGTTTCCCCGTGATTTCCCAAATGTTGAGAAAAACCTCGAAACATGTCAACATTGATTTTATGTTTCTCAAAAAGAGTTTTGGAGATTCTGACGTGAAAGTTTCAAAGTCTTGTCGGGGATTTGGAAAACTTTGCGAGAATGTCAAAAGTTTGACAGGGATTTCCGAAATGTAGAAAAAAACCTCGAAACATGTCAACAACGATTTTATGATTCTCTAAAGGAGTTTTAGAGATTTTGACGTGAAAGTTTCAAAGTCTTGTCGGGGATATGGAAAACTTTGCGAGAATGTCAAAACTTTCCCCGGGATTACCAAAATGTTGAAAAATACATCGAAACATGTCAACATTGATTTCATGATTCTCAAAAGCAGTTTCAGAGATTTTGACGTGAAAGTGTCAAAACCTTGTCGTGGATTTGGAAAACTTTGAGAGAATGTCAGAAGTTTCACCGGGATTTCCAAATGGTCGAAAAGAACTCGAAACATGTTAACATTGATTTTTTTGATTCTCAACTGGAGTTTCAGAGATTTTGGAGTGAAAGTACCTAAATCTTGTCGGCGATTTGGAAAACTTTGCGAGAGTGTCAAAAGTTTCACCGCGATTACCAAAATGTTGAAAAATACCTCGAAACATGTCAACATTGATTTTAAGAGTCTCCATTGGAGTTTTAGAGATTTTGACGTGAAGTTGTCAAAATCGTTTCGGGGGTTTGGAAAATTTCCTGAGAATTTCAAAAGTTTCCCCGGTATTTGCAAAATTTTGAAAAGAACTCCAAACATGTCAGCATTGATTTTATGATTCTCAACTGGAGTTTTAGAGATCTTGACCTGAAAGTGTCACAATTTTGTCGGAGATTTGGAAAATTTCCTAGCATTTCAAAAGCTTCACCGGGATTACCAAAATGTTGAAAAATACCTCGAAACATGTCAACATTGACTTTATGTTTCTCAAAAAGAGTTTTAGAGATTTTGACGTGAAAGTATCAAAATCTTGTCGGCGATTTGGAAAACTCCGAAAATGTCAAAAGTTACACCGGGATTAGCAAAATGTTGAAAAATACCTCGGAACATGTCAACATTGATTTTATGTTTCTCAAAAGGAGTTTTAGAGATTTTGACGTGAAAGTATCAAAATCTTGTCGGCGACTTGGAAAACTGCGAAAATGTCAAAAGTTACACAGGGATTACCAAAATGTTGAAAAGTACCTCGAAACATGTCAACAATGATTTTATGATTCTCAAAAGGAGTTTTAGAGATTTTGACGTGAAAGTATCAAAATGTTGTCGGCGACTTGGAAAACTGCGAAAATGTCAAAAGTTACACCGGGATTACCAAAATGTTGAAAAATACCTCGGAACATGTCAACATTGATTTTATGATTCTCAAAAGGAGTTTTAGAGATTTTGACGTGAAAGTATCAAAATGTTGTCGGCGACTTGGAAAACTGCGAAAATGTCAAAAGTTACACCGGGATTACCAAAATGTTGAAAAATACCTCGGAACATGTCAACATTGATTTTATGATTCTCAAAAGGAGTTTTAGAGATTTTGACGTGAAAGTACCTAATTTTGTCGTCGATATGAAACTTTGCGAAAATGGCAAAAGTATCCCCGGGATATCCAAAACAGTAAAAAAAACTTGTTTCCATGCCAAGAGTGATTTTATGATTCTCAACTGGAGTTTCAGAGATTTTGGCGTGAAAGTATCAAAACCTTGTCGGGGATTTGGAAAACTTTGAGAGAATGTCAGAAGTTTCACCGGGACTTCCAAATGGTCGAAAAGAAGTCGAAACATGTCAACATTGATTTTATGATTCTCAAAAGGAGTTTTAGAGATTTTGACGTGAAAGTATCAAAATCTTGTCGGCGACTTGGAAAACTGCGAAAATGTCAAAAGTTACACCGGGATTACCAAAATGTTGAAAAATACCTCGAAACATGTCAACATTGATTTTATGATTCTCAAAAGCAGTTTCAGAGATTTTGACGTGAAAGTGTGAAAGCCTTGTCGTGGATTTGGAAAACTTTGAGAGATTGTCAGAAGTTTCACCGGGATTTCCAAATGGTCGAAAAGAACTCGAAACATTTTAACATTGCTTTTATGATTCTCAACTGGATTTTCAGAGATTTTGGAGTGAAAGTGTCTAAATCTTGTCGGCGATTTGGAAAACTTTGCGACAATGTCAAAAGTTTCACCGGGATTACCAAAATGTTGAAAAATACCTCGAAACATGTCAACATTGATTTTAAGAATCTCCACTGGAGTTTTAGAGATTTTGACGTGAAATTGTCAAAATCGTGTCGGGGGTTTGGAAAACTTTTCGAGAATGTCAAAATTTCACCGGGATTTCCAAAATGTTGAAAAATACCTCGAAACATGTCGACAATTATTTTATGAGTCTCAACTGAAGTGTTAGAGATTCTGACTTGAAAGTGTCACCATTTTGTTGGGCATTTGGAAAATTTCCTGAGAATTTCAAAAGTTTCCCCCGTATTTGCAAAATTTTGAAAAGAACTCCAAACATGTCACCATTGATTTTATGATTCTCAACTGGAGTTTTAGAGATCTTGACCTGAAAGCGTCACAATTTTGTCGGAGATTTGGAAAATTTCCTAGCATTTGAAAAGTTTCACCGGGATTTCCAAATTTTGAAAAATACCTCGAATGATGTCAACATTGACTTTATGTTTCTCAAAAGGAGTTTTAGAGATTCTGACGCGAAAGTGACACAATTTTCTCGGGATTTTGGAATATTTCCTGAAAATTTCAAATGTTTCCCCGTGATTTCCCAAATGTTGAGAAAAACCTCGAAACATGTCAACATTGATTTTATGTTTCTCAAAAAGAGTTTTGGAGATTCTGACGTGAAAGTTTCAAAGTCTTGTCGGGGATTTGGAAAACTTTGCGAGAATGTCAAAAGTTTGACAGGGATTTCCGAAATGTAGAAAAAAACCTCGAAACATGTCAACAACGATTTTATGATTCTCTAAAGGAGTTTTAGAGATTTTGACGTGAAAGTTTCAAAGTCTTGTCGGGGATATGGAAAACTTTGCGAGAATGTCAAAACTTTCCCCGGGATTACCAAAATGTTGAAAAATACATCGAAACATGTCAACATTGATTTCATGATTCTCAAAAGCAGTTTCAGAGATTTTGACGTGAAAGTGTCAAAACCTTGTCGTGGATTTGGAAAACTTTGAGAGAATGTCAGAAGTTTCACCGGGATTTCCAAATGGTCGAAAAGAACTCGAAACATGTTAACATTGATTTTTTTGATTCTCAACTGGAGTTTCAGAGATTTTGGAGTGAAAGTACCTAAATCTTGTCGGCGATTTGGAAAACTTTGCGAGAGTGTCAAAAGTTTCACCGCGATTACCAAAATGTTGAAAAATACCTCGAAACATGTCAACATTGATTTTAAGAGTCTCCATTGGAGTTTTAGAGATTTTGACGTGAAGTTGTCAAAATCGTTTCGGGGGTTTGGAAAATTTCCTGAGAATTTCAAAAGTTTCCCCGGTATTTGCAAAATTTTGAAAAGAACTCCAAACATGTCAGCATTGATTTTATGATTCTCAACTGGAGTTTTAGAGATCTTGACCTGAAAGTGTCACAATTTTGTCGGAGATTTGGAAAATTTCCTAGCATTTCAAAAGCTTCACCGGGATTACCAAAATGTTGAAAAATACCTCGAAACATGTCAACATTGACTTTATGTTTCTCAAAAAGAGTTTTAGAGATTTTGACGTGAAAGTATCAAAATCTTGTCGGCGATTTGGAAAACTCCGAAAATGTCAAAAGTTACACCGGGATTAGCAAAATGTTGAAAAATACCTCGGAACATGTCAACATTGATTTTATGTTTCTCAAAAGGAGTTTTAGAGATTTTGACGTGAAAGTATCAAAATCTTGTCGGCGATTTGGAAAACTCCGAAAATGTCAAAAGTTACACCGGGATTAGCAAAATGTTGAAAAATACCTCGGAACATGTCAACATTGATTTTATGATTCTCAAAAGGAGTTTTAGAGATTTTGACGTGAAAGTACCTAATTTTGTCGTCGATATGAAACTTTGCGAAAATGTCAAAAGTATCCCCGGGTTATCCAAAACAGTAAAAAAAACTTGTTTCCATGCCAAGAGTGATTTTATGATTCTCAACTGGAGTTTCAGAGATTTTGGCGTGAAAGTATCAAAACCTTGTCGGGGATTTGGAAAACTTTGAGAGAATGTCAGAAGTTTCACCGGGACTTCCAAACGGTCGAAAAGAAGTCGAAACATGTCAACATAGATTTTATGATTCTCAAAAGGAGTTTTAGAGATTTTGACGTGAAAGTATCAAAATGTTGTCGTCGATATGAAAATTTGCGAGAATGTCAAAAGTTTCCCCGGGATAAACGGTAAAAAAAACTCTAAACATGCCAACAGTGATTTTATGATTCTCAGGTGGAGTTTTAGAGATTCTGACGTGAAAGTGTCACAATTTTCTCGGGGTTTTGGAAAATTTTCCAAAAATTTCAAATGTTTCCCCGGGGATTCCAAAATGTTGAAAAAACCCTCGAAACATGTCATCATTGATTTTATGTTTCTCAAAAGGAGTTTTAGAGATGTTGACGTGAAAGTTTCAAAGTCTTGTCGGGGATTTGGAAACCTTTGCGAGAATGTCAAAAGTTTCCCCGGATTACCAAAATGTTGAAAAATACCTCGAAACATGTCAACATTGATTTTAAGAATCTCCACTGGAGTTTTAGAGATTTTGACGTGAAATTGTCAAAATCGTTTCGGGGGTTTGGAAAATTTCCTGAGAATTTCAAAAGTTTCCCCGGTAATTGCAAAATTTTGAAAAGAACTCCAAACATGTCACCATTGATTTTATGATTCTCAACTGGAGTTTTAGAGACCTGAAAGTGACACAATTTTGTCGGAGATTTGGAAAATTTCCAAGCATTTCAAAATTTCACCGGGATTACCAAAATGTTGAAAAATACCTCGAAACATGTCAACATTGATTTTATGTTTCTCAAAAAGAGTTTTAGAGGTTTTTACGTGAAAGTATCAAAATCTTGTGGGCGATTTGGAAAACTCCGAAAATGTCAAAAGTTACATTGATTTTATGATTCTCAAAAGGAGTTTTAGAGATTTTGACGTGAAAGTACCTAATTTTGTGGTCGATATGAAACTTTGTCCAATTTTCGTCCCAATTCTTAACATTCCCATTGAAACTTTTCAAATCCCTCTCAACATTGTTGAAATCCTCTTGAAAGTTTGAAACTTCTCTCTAGAATTTTCCAAATCCACCTCAAATGTTTACAATTTCACGTCAAAATTGCTAAAATTCCAGTTGAAATTATTTCAAATTCCCTTCATAATTTTCCAATTTTCGTCCCAATTCTGCCCATTCCCATTGAAACTTTTCAAATCCCTCTCAAAATGGTTGAATCCCTGATGAAGCTTTTAAAATTCTCTCTAGAATTTTCCAAATCCACCTTCACATGTTTACAATTTCACGTCAAAATTGCTAAAATTCCAGTTGAAATTTTGTCACAGTTCCTGAAAAGCTTTCCCATTTTCATCCCAATTCTTCACATTCCCATTGAAACTTTTCAAATCCCTCTCAAAATTGTTGACATCCAGATGAAGCTTTTAAAATTCTCTCTAGAATTTTCCAAATCCACCTCAACATGTTTACAATTTCACGTCAGAATTGCTAAAATTCCAGTTGAAATTTTTTCAAAGTCCCTTCAAAATTTTCCAATTTTCGTCCCAGTTCTTCATATTCCCTTTGAAACTTTTCAAATCCCTCTCAACATTGTTGAAACCTAGATGAAGCTTTTAAAATTCTCTCTATAATTTTCCAAATCCACCTTAACATGTTTACAATTTCATGTCAAAATTGCTAAAATTCCAGTTGAAATTTTTTCAAAGTCCCTTAAAAATTTTCCAATTTTCGTCCCAATGCTTCCCATTCCCATTGAAACTTTTCAAATCCCTCTCAACATTGTTGAAATCCTGTTTAAAGTTTGAAACTTCTCTCTAGAATGTTCCAAATCCACCTCAACATGTTTCCAATTTCACGTCAAAATTGCTAAAATTCCAGTTGAAATTTTTTCAAAGTCCCTGAAAAATTTTCCAATTTTTGTCCCAATTCTTCACATTCCCACTGAAACTTTTCAAATCCCTCTCAACATTGTTGAAATCCTGTTGAAGCTTTTAAAATTCTCTCTAGAATTTTCCAAATCCACCTCAACATGTTTCCAATTTCACGTCAAAATTGCTAAAATTCCAGTTGAAATTTTTTCAAGTCCCTTAAAAATTGTCCAATTTTCGTCCAAATTCTTCACATTCCCATTGAAACGTTTCAATACCCTCTCAAAAAAGTTTAAATTCTGTTGAAGCCTTTAAAATTCTCTCTAGAATTTTCAAAAAACCACCTCAACATGTTTCCAATTTCACGTCAAAATTGCTAAAACTGCAGTTGAAATTTTTTCAAAGTCCCTTCAAAATTTTCCAATTTTCGTCCCAATGCTTCCCATTCCCATTGAAACTTTTCAAATCCCTCTCAACATTGTTGAAATCCTGTTGAAGCCTTTAAAATTCTCTCTAGAATGTTCCAAATCCACCTCAACATGTTTACAATTTCACGTCAAAATTGCTAAAATTCCAGTTGAAATTTTTTCAAAGTCCCTGAAAAATTGTCCAATTTTCGTCCCAATTCTTCACATTCCCATTGAAACTTTCTAAATCCCTCTCAAAATGGTTGAAATCCTGTTGAAAGTTTGAAACTTCTCTCTAGAATTTTCCAAATCCACCTCAACATGTTTCCAATTTCACGTCAAAATTGCTAAAATTCCAGTTGAAATTTTTTCAAAGAGTCCCTGAAAAATTTTCCAATTTTCGTCCCAATTCTTCCCATTCCCATTGAAACTTTTCAAATCCCTCTCAACATTGTTGAAATCCTGTTGCAAGTTTGAAATTTCTCTCTAGAATTTTCAAAATCCACCTCAACATGTTTACAATTTCATGTCAAAATTGCCTCTATCTGAGAGGGCAGGAGGTCCATCTCCTTTTGGGGGTACCTCCCTGGGACCTTTCCGACTGGCACGTCAGGGTGTTACTCCACCAGTCGATCTCCCTTTCGCACTCCCTGATGGTCCTCAGCGTCTCAACCTCCTCCTTAAGTTTGACGACCATGTCGAGCAGATCTTGCACCTGCTCACACCTCACACAGGTGGAGTGCTGGCCTCCCTCCCCCAGCAGCAGGCTCTGGCACTCCCTGCACTTGGAGACCTGAACAGCCACCGTTCGGGACAGAGCCTCAGTCTGCGTAGCCACAGTCTGTTAGAGACAAGCTCTCCTCCTGGAGACGACCATGGTCGTCAGCAGTCTGGGGCGCTGGCAATAAGCTAGAGGGGCTGACAAGCAACAAGTGCTCTCTGCACCCTGCTGCACAAGCTACCACACCTGCTGCTGCAGCACAGTGTGGGTGGGACTCACCCGCTACACAAGCTGGTTGCTCCTCCCTGCACCTGGTGACGAGTCGCTGCCCTCCCAAAGGCTTTTTCAAGGCAAGGGGAGGGGGTGTGGTCGCCGTCACCGTGGGAACGCCCCCGCCACGTCAGCCGCTCTGTCGCAATGGCTGCCGGGGCTTTGGCGATCGGGACCCGCCGGGAATCACGCTGTCCCTGTACGTTTCCCTCTGAGCTTCCTGATCTCGGCTGAACCTCGTGGTCGGCTGAACCCCGCTGGCTCCGGCTCTCGCTGGGCTGGCTCCGATCAGCTGACTGAATGCTAGTATCGAGTTTCAGCCGCTTTTAAACCTCCCGCGTCACCGTGGGAACGCCCCCCGCCACGTCAGCCGCTCTGTCGCAATGGCTGCCGGGGCTTTGGCGATCGGGACCCGCCGGGAATCACGCTGTCCCTGTACGTTTCCTTCTGAGCTTCCTAATCTCGGCTGAACCTCGTGGTCGGCTTAACCCCGCCGGCTCCGGTTCTCGCTGGGCTGGCTCCGATCAGTTCCCTTCAAAATTTGGGAAATCCCAGTGAAACTTTTGAAATTCTCAGGAAATATTCCAAATCCCCAACAAAATGGTGACACTTTCACGTAAAAATCTCTAAAACTACAGTGGAGATTCTTAAAATCAATGTTGACATGTTTGGAGTTCCCATCAAAATGTTGGAAATCCAAATCCCCGAAAAAATTTTGAAACTTTCACATCAAAATCTCTGAAAAAATTTCAACTGGAATTTTAAAGTCCCTTCAAAATTTTCCAATTTTCGTCCCAATTCTTCACATTCCCATTGAAAATTTTCAAATCCTTCTGAAAATGATTGAAAACCTGTTGAAGCTTTTAAAATTCTCTCTTGAATTTTCCAAATCCACCTCAACATGTTTACAATGTCACGTCAAAATTGCTAAAATTCCAGTTGAAATTTTTTCAAAGTCCCTGAAAAATTTTCCAATTTTCGTCCCAATTCTTCCCATTCCCATTGAAACTTTTCAAAAGCCTCTCAAAAAAGTTTAAATTCTGTTGAAGCCTTTAAAATTCTCTCTAGAATTTTCCAAATCCACCTCAACATGTTTCCAATTTCACGTCAAAATTGCTAAAATTCCAGTGGAAATTTTTTCAAAGTCCCTTCAAAATTTTTCAATTTTCGTCCCAATTCTTCCCATTCCCATTGAAACTTTTCAAATCCCTCTCAACATTGTTGAAATCCTGTTGAAAGTTTGAAACTTCTCTCTAGAATTTTCCAAATCCACCTCAACATGTTTACAATTTCACGTCAAAATTGCTAAAATTCCAGTTGAAATTTTTTCAAAGTCCCTGAAAAACTTTCCAATTTTCGTCCCAATTCTTCCCATTCCCATTGAAACTTTTCAAATCTCTCTCAACATTGTTGAAATCCTTTTGAAAGTTTGAAACTTCTCTCTAGAATTTTCCAAATCCACTTCAACATGTTTACAATTTCATGTCAACATTGCTAAAATTCCAGTTGAAATTTTTTCAAAGTCCCTTCATAATTTTCCAATTTTCGTCCCAATTCTTCACATTCCCATTGAAACTTTTCAAATCCCCATCAACATTGTTCAAAACCTGTTGAAAGTTTGAAAATTCCCTCTAGAATTTTCCAAATCCACCTCAAAATGTTTACAATTTCACGTCAACATTGCTAAAATTCCAGTTGAAATTTTTTCAAAGTCCCTTCAAAATTTTCCAATTTTCGTCCCAATTCTTCACATTCCCATTGAAACTTTTCAAATCCCTCTCAAAACGGTTGAAACCCTAATGAAGTTTTTAAAATTCTCTCTAGAATTTTCCAAATCCACCTCAACATGTTTACAATTTCACGTCAAAATTGCTAAAATTCCAGTTGAAATTTTATCCAAGTCCCTTAAAAATTTTCCAATTTTCGTCCCAATTCTTCCCATTCCCATTGAAAATTTTCAAAAGCCTCTCAAAAAAGCTTAAATTCTGTTGAAGCCTTTAAAATTCTCTCTAGAATTTTCCAAATCCACCTCAACATGTTTTCAATTTCACGTCAAAATTGCTAAAATTCCAGTTGAAATTTTTTCAAAGTCCCTGAAAAATTTTCCTATTTTCGTCCCAAGGCTTCCCATTCCCATTGAAACTTTTCAAATCCCTCTCAACATTGTTGAAATCCTGTTGAAAGTTTGAAACTTCTCTCTAGAATGTTCCAAATCCACGTCAACATGTTTCCAATTTCACGTCAAAATTGCTAAAATTCCAGTTGAAATTTTTTCCAAGTCCCTTAAAAATTTTCCAATTTTCGTCCCAATTATTCCCATTCCCATTGAAACTTTTCAAATCCCTCTCAAAATGGTTGAAACCTAGATGAAGCTTTTAAAATTCTCTCTAGAATTTTCCAAATCCACCTCAACATGTTTCCAGTTTCACGTCAAAATTGCTAAAATTCCAGTTGAAATGTTTTCAAGTCCCTTAAAAATTGTCCAATTTTCGTCCCAATGCTTCCCATTCCCATTGAAACTTTTCAAAAGCCTCTCAAAAAAGCTTAAATTCTGTTGAAGCCTTTAAAATTCTCTCTAGAATTTTCCAAATCCACCTCAACATGTTTTCAATTTCACGTCAAAATTGCTAAAATTCCAGTTGAAATTTTTTCAAAGTCCCTGAAAAATTTTTCAATTTTCGCCCATATTCTTCACATTCCCATTCAAACTTTTCAAATCCCTCTCAACATTGTTGAAATCCTGTTTAAAGTTTGAAACTTCTCTCTAGAATGTTCCAAATCCACGTCAACATGTTTCCAATTTCACGTCAAAATTTCTAAAATTCCAGTTGAAATTTTTTCAAAGTCCCTGAAAAATTTTTCAATTTTCGTCCCAATGCTTCCCATTCCCATTGAAACTTTCCAAATCCCTCTCAACATTTTTGAAATCCTGTTGAAAGTTTGAATACTTCTCTCTAGAATTTTCCAAATCCACCTCAACATGTTTCCAATTTCACGTCAACATTGCTAAAATTCCAGTTGAAATTTTTTCCAAGTCCCGTCAAAATTTTCCAATTTTTGTCCCAATTCTTCACATTCCCATTGAAACTTTTCAAATCCCTCTCAAAATGGTTGAAATCCTGTTGAAAGTTTGAAACTTCTCTCTAGAATTTTCCAAATCCACTTCAACATGTTTACAATTTCACGTCAAAATTGCTAAAATTCCAGTTGAAATTTTTTCAAAGTCCCTGAAAAATTGTCCAATTTTCGTCCCAATTCTTCACATTCCCATTGAAACTTTCTAAATCCCTCTCAAAATGGTTGAAATCCTGTTGAATCCTTTACAAGTCTCTCTAGAATTTTCCAAATCCACCTCAACATGTTTCCAATTTCACGTCAAAATTGCTAAAATTCCAGTTGAAATTTTTTCCAAGTCCCTTAAAAATTTTCCAATTTTCGTCCCAAGGCTTCCCATTCCCATAGAAACTTTTCAAATCCCTCTCAACATTGTTGAAATCCTGTTGAAAGTTTGAAACTTCTCTCTAGAATTTTCCAAATCCACCTCAACATGTTTCCAATTTCACGTCAAAATTGCCTCTATCTGAGAGGGCAGGAGGTCCATCTCCTTTTGGGGGGTACCTCCCTGGGACCTTTCCGACTGGCACGTCAGGGTGTTACTCCACCAGTCGATCTCCCTTTCGCACTCCCTGATGGTCCTCAGCGTCTCAACCTCCTCCTTAAGTTTGACGACCATGTCGAGCAGATCTTGCACCTGCTCACACCTCACACAGGTGGAGTGCTGGCCTCCCTCCCCCAGCAGCAGGCTCTGGCACTCCCTGCACTTGGAGACCTGAACAGCCACCGTTCGGGACAGAGCCTCAGTCTGCGTAGCCACAGTCTGTTAGAGACAAGCTCTCCTCCTGGAGACGACCATGGTCGTCAGCAGTCTGGGGCGCTGGCAATAAGCTAGAGGGGCTGACAAGCAACAAGTGCTCTCTGCACCCTGCTGCACAAGCTACCACACCTGCTGCTGCAGCACAGTGTGGGTGGGACTCACCCGCTACACAAGCTGGTTGCTCCTCCCTGCACCTGGTGACGAGTCGCTGCCCTCCCAAAGGCTTTTTCAAGGCAAGGGGAGGGGGTGTGGTCGCCGTCACCGTGGGAACGCCCCCGCCACGTCAGCCGCTCTGTCGCAATGGCTGCCGGGGCTTTGGCGATCGGGACCCGCCGGGAATCACGCTGTCCCTGTACGTTTCCCTCTGAGCTTCCTGATCTCGGCTGAACCTCGTGGTCGGCTGAACCCCGCTGGCTCCGGCTCTCGCTGGGCTGGCTCCGATCAGCTGACTGAATGCTAGTATCGAGTTTCAGCCGCTTTTAAACCTCCCGCGTCACCGTGGGAACGCCCCCCGCCACGTCAGCCGCTCTGTCGCAATGGCTGCCGGGGCTTTGGCGATCGGGACCCGCCGGGAATCACGCTGTCCCTGTACGTTTCCTTCTGAGCTTCCTAATCTCGGCTGAACCTCGTGGTCGGTTTAACCCCGCCGGCTCCGGTTCTCGCTGGGCTGGCTCCGATCAGTTCCCTTCAAAATTTGGGAAATCCCAGTGAAACTTTTGAAATTCTCAGGAAATATTCCAAATCCCCAACAAAATGGTGACACTTTTCACGTCAATATCTCTAAAACTACAGTGGAGATTCTTAAAATCAATGTTGACATGTTTGGAGTTCCCATCAAAATGTTGGAAATCCAAATCCCTGACAAAATTTTGAAACTTTCACATCAAAATCTCTGAAAAAATTTCAACTGGAATTTTAAAGTCCCTTCAAAATTTTCCAATTTTCGTCCAAATTCTTCACATTCCCATTGAAACTTTTCAAATCCTTCTGAAAATGATTGAAAACCTGTTGAAGCTTTTAAAATTCTCTCTTGAATTTTCCAAATCCACCTCAACATGTTTACAATGTCACGTCAAAATTGCTAAAATTCCAGTTGAAATTTTTTCAAAGTCCCTGAAAAATTTTCCAATTTTCGTCCCAATTCTTCCCATTCCCATTGAAACTTTTCAAAAGCCTCTCAAAAAAGTTTAAATTCTGTTGAAGCCTTTAAAATTCTCTCTAGAATTTTCCAAATCCACCTCAACATGTTTACAATTTCACGTCAAAATTGCTAAAATTCCAGTTGAAATTTTTTCCAAGTCCCTGAAGAACTTTACAATTTTCGTCCCAATTCTTCCCATTCCCATTGAAACTTTTCAAATCCCTCTCAACATTGTTGAAATTCTGTTGAAGCTTTTAAAATTCTCTCTAGAATTTTCCAAATCCACCTCAACATGTTTCCAATTTCACGTGAAAATTGCTAAAATTCCAGTTGAAATTTTTTCAAAGTCCCTGAAAAATTTTCCAATTTTCGTCCCAATTCTTCCCATTCCCATTGAAACTTTTCAAAAGCATCTCAAAAAAGTTTAAATTCTGTTGAAGCCTTTAAAATTCTCTCTAGAATTTTCCAAATCCACCTCAACATGTTTACAATTTCATGTCAAAATTGCTAAAATTCTAGTTGAAATTTTTTCAAAGTCCCTGAAAAATTGTCCAATTTTCGTCCCAATGCTTCCCATTCCCATTGAAACTTTTCAAATCCCTCTCAACATTGTTGACACCCAGATGAAGCTTTTAAAATTCTCTCTAGAATTTTCCAAATCCACCTCAACATGTTTCCAATTTAACGTCAAAATTGCTAAAATTCCAGTTTGAATTTTTTCCAAGTCCCTGAAAAATTTTCCAATTTTCGTCCCAATTCTTCACATTCCCATTAAAACTTTTCAAATCCCTTTCAACATTGTTGAAAACCTGATGAAGTTTTTAAAATTCTCTCTAGAATTTTCCAAATCCATCTCAACATGTTTACAATTTCACGTCAACATTGCTAAAATTCCAGTGGAAATTTTTTCCAAGTCCCTGAAAAATTTTCCAATTTTCGTCCCAATTCTTCCCATTCCCATTGAAACTTTTCAAATCCCTCTCAACATTGTTGAAATCCTGTTGAAAGTTTGAAACTTCTGTCTAGAATTTTCCAAATCCACCTCAAATGTTTCCAATTTCACGTCAACATTGCTAAAATTCCAGTTGAAATTTTTTCCAAGTCCCTGAAGAACTTTACAATTTTCGTCCCAATTCTTCCCATTCCCATTGAAACTTTTCAAATCCCTCTCAACATTGTTGAAATCCTCTTGAAAGTTTGAAACATATCTCTAGAATTTTCCAAATCCTCCTCAAATGTTTACAATTTCACGTCAAAATTGCTAAAATTCCAGTTGAAATTTTTTCCAAGTCCCTGAAAAATTTTCCAATTTTCGTCCCAATTCTTCCCATTCCCATTGAAACTTTTCAAATCCCTCTCAACATTGTTGAAATCCTCTTGAAAGTTTGAAACATATCTCTAGAATTTTCCAAATCCACATCAACGTGTTTCTAATTTCACGTCAAAATTGCTAAAATTCCAGTTGAAATTCTTTCAAAGTCCCTTCAAAATTTTCCAATTTTCATCCCAATTCTTCACATTCCCATTGAAACTTTTCAAATCCCTCTCAACATTGTTGACATCCAGATGAAGCTTTTAAAATTCTCTCTAGAATTTTCCAAATCCACCTCAACATGTTTAGAATTTCACGTCAAAATTGCTAAAATTCCAGTTGAAATTTTCTCAAAGTCCCTTAAAAATTTTCCAATTTTCGTCCCAATTCTTCCCATTCCCATTGAAACTTTTCAAATCCCTCTCAAAATGGTTGAAATCCTGTTGAAAGTTTGAAACTTCTCTCTAGAATTTTCCAAATCCACCTCAACATGTTTCCAATTTCACGTCAAAATTGCTAAAATTCCAGTTGAAATTTTTTCAAGTCCCTTAAAATTTGTCCAATTTTCGTCCAAATTCTTCACATTCCCATTGAAACGTTTCAATACCCTCTCAAAGAAGTTTAAATTCTGTTGAAGCCTTTAAAATTCTCTCTAGAATTTTCAAAAAACCACCTCAACATGTTTCCAATTTCACTTCAAAATTGCTAAAATTGCAGTTGAAATTTTTTCAAAGTCCCTTCAAAATTTTCCAATTTTCGTCCCAATGCTTCCCATTCCCATTGAAACTTTTCAAATCCCTCTCAACATTGTTGAAATCCTCTTGAAAGTTTGAAACATATCTCTAGAATTTTCCAAATCCACCTCAACATGTTTAGAATGTCACGTCAAAATTGCTAAACTTCCAGATGAAATTTTTTCCAAGTCCCTTAAAAATTTTCCAATTTTTGTCCCAATTCTTCACATTCCCACTGAAACTTTTCAAATCCCTCTCAACATTGTTGAAATCCTGTTGAAGCTTTTAAAATTCTCTCTAGAATTTTCCAAATCCACCTCAACATGTTTCCAATTTCACGTCAAAATTGCTAAAATTCCAGTTGAAATTTTTTCAAGTCCCTGAAAAATTGTCCAATTTTCATCCAAATTCTTCACATTCCCATTGAAACGTTTCAATACCCTCTCAAAAAAGTTTAAATTCTGTTGAAGCCTTTAAAATTCTCTCTAGAATTTTCAAAAAACCACCTCAACATGTTTCCAATTTCACGTCAAAATTGCTAAAATTGCAGTTGAAATTTTTTCAAAGTCCCTTCAAAATATTCCAATTTTCATCCCAATGCTTCCCATTCCCATTGAAACTTTTCAAATCCCTCTCAACATTGTTGAAATCCTGTTGAAGCCTTTAAAATTCTCTCTAGAATGTTCCAAATCAACCTCAACATGTTTACAATTTCACGTCAAAATTGCTAAAATTCCAGTTGAAATTTTTTCCAAGTCCCTGAAAAATTTTCCAATTTTCGTCCCAATTCTTCCCATTCCCATTGAAACTTTTCAAATCCCTCTCAACATTGTTGAAATCCTCTTGAAAGTTTGAAACATATCTCTAGAATTTTCCAAATCCACCTCAACATGTTTAGAATGTCACGTCAAAATTGCTAAAATTCCAGATGAAATTTTTTCCAAGTCCCTTAAAAATTTTCCAATTTTTGTCCCAATTCTTCACATTCCCACTGAAACTTTTCAAATCCCTCTCAACATTGTTGAAATCCTGTTGAAGCTTTTAAAATTCTCTCTAGAATTTTCCAAATCCACCTCAACATGTTTCCAATTTCACGTCAAAATTGCTAAAATTCCAGTTGAAATTTTTTCAAGTCCCTTAAAAATTGTCCAATTTTCATCCAAATTCTTCACATTCCCATTGAAACGTTTCAATACCCTCTCAAAAAAGTTTAAATTCTGTTGAAGCCTTTAAAATTCTCTCTAGAATTTTCAAAAAACCACCTCAACATGTTTCCAATTTCACGTCAAAATTGCTAAAATTGCAGTTGAAATTTTTTCAAAGTCCCTTCAAAATTTTCCAATTTTCGTCCCAATGCTTCCCATTCCCATTGAAGCTTTTCAAATCCCTCTCAACATTGTTGAAATCCTGTTGAAGCCTTTAAAATTCTCTCTAGAATGTTCCAAATCCACCTCAACGTGTTTACAATTTCACGTCAAAATTGCTAAAATTCCAGTTGAAATTTTTTCCAAGTCCCTGAAAAGTTTTCCAATTTTCGTCCCAATTCTTCCCATTCCCATTGAAACTTTTCAAATCCCTCTCAACATTGTTGAAATCCTCTTGAAAGTTTGAAACTTCTCTCTAGAATTTTCCAAATCCACCTCAACATGTTTAGAATGTCACGTCAAAATTGCTAAAATTCCAGATGAAATTTTTTCCAAGTCCCTTAAAAATTTTCCAATTTTTGTCCCAATTCTTCACATTCCCACTGAAACTTTTCAAATCCCTCTCAACATTGTTGAAATCCTGTTGAAGCTTTTAAAATTCTCTCTAGAATTTTCCAAATCCACCTCAACATGTTTCCAATTTCACGTCAAAATTGCTAAAATTCCAGTTGAAATTTTTTCAAGTCCCTTAAAAATTGTCCAATTTTCATCCAAATTCTTCACATTCCCATTGAAACGTTTCAATACCCTCTCAAAAAAGTTTAAATTCTGTTGAAGCCTTTAAAATTCTCTCTAGAATTTTCAAAAAACCACCTCAACATGTTTCCAATTTCACGTCAAAATTGCTAAAATTCCAGTTGAAATTCTTTCAAAGTCCCTTAAAAATTTTCCAATTTTCATCCCAATTCTTCACATTCCCATTGAAACTTTTCAAATCCCTCTCAACATTGTTGACATCCAGATGAAGCTTTTAAAATTCTCTCTAGAATTTTCCAAATCCACCTCAACATGTTTACAATTTCACGTCAAAATTGCTAAAATTCCAGTTGAAATTTTCTCAAAGTCCCTGAAAAATTTTCCAATTTTCGTCCCAATTCTTCCCATTCCCATTGAAACTTTTCAAATCCCTCTCAAAATGGTTGAAATCCTGTTGAAGCTTTTAATATTCTCTCTAGAATTTTCCAAATCCACCTCAACATGTTTCCAATTTCACGTCAAAATTGCTAAAATTGCAGTTGAAATTTTTTCAAAGTCCCTTCAAAATTTTCCAATTTTCGTCCCAATGCTTCCCATTCCCATTGAAACTTTTCAAATCCCTCTCAACATTGTTGAAATCCTGTTGAAGCCTTTAAAATTCTGTCTAGAATGTTCCAAATCCACCTCAACATGTTTACAATTTCACGTCAAAATTGCTAAAATTCCAGTTGAAATTTTTTCCAAGTCCCTGAAAAATTTTCCAATTTTCGTCCCAATTCTTCACATTCCCATTGAAACTTTCTAAATCCCTCTCAAAATGGTTGAAATCCTGTTGAAGCCTTTACAAGTCTCTCTAGAATTTTCCAAATCCACCTCAACATGTTTACAATTTCACGTCAAAATTGCTAAAATTCCAGTTGAAATTTTTTCCAAGTCCCTTAAAAATTTTCCAATTTTCGTCCCAAGGCTTCCCATTCCCATAGAAAATTTTCAAATCCCTCTCAACATTGTTGAAATCCTGTTGAAAGTTTGAAACTTCTCTCTAGAGTTTTCCAAATCCACCTCAACATGTTTCCAATTTCACGTCAAAATTGCTAAAATTCCAGTTGAAATTTTTTCAAAGTCCCTGAAAAATTTTCCAATTTTCGTCCCAATTCTTCCCATTCCCATTGAAACTTTTCAAATCCCTCTCAACATTGTTGAAATCCTGTTGAAAGTTTGAAATTTCTCTCTAGAATTTTCAAAATCCACCTCAACATGTTTACAATTTCATGTCAAAATTGCCTCTATCTGAGAGGGCAGGAGGTCCATCTCCTTTTGGGGGTACCTCCCTGGGACCTTTCCGACTGGCACGTCAGGGTATTACTCCACCAGTCGATCTCCCTTTCGCACTCCCTGATGGTCCTCAGCGTCTCAACCTCCTCCTTAAGTTTGACGACCATGTCGAGCAGATCTTGCACCTGCTCACACCTCACACAGGTGGAGTGCTGGCCTCCCTCCCCCAGCAGCAGGCTCTGGCACTCCCTGCACTTGGAGACCTGAACAGCCACCGTTCGGGACAGAGCCTCAGTCTGCGTAGCCACAGTCTGTTAGAGACAAGCTCTCCTCCTGGAGACGACCATGGTCGTCAGCAGTCTGGGGCGCTGGCAATAAGCTAGAGGGGCTGACAAGCAACAAGTGCTCTCTGCACCCTGCTGCACAAGCTACCACACCTGCTGCTGCAGCACAGTGTGGGTGGGACTCACCCGCTACACAAGCTGGTTGCTCCTCCCTGCACCTGGTGACGAGTCGCTGCCCTCCCAAAGGCTTTTTCAAGGCAAGGGGAGGGGGTGTGGTCGCCGTCACCGTGGGAACGCCCCCGCCACGTCAGCTGCTCTGTCGCAATGGCTGCCGGGGCTTTGGCGATCGGGACCCGCCGGGAATCACGCTGTCCCTGTACGTTTCCCTCTGAGCTTCCTGATCTCGGCTGAACCTCGTGGTCGGCTGAACCCCGCTGGCTCCGGCTCTCGCTGGGCTGGCTCCGATCAGCTGACTGAATGCTAGTATCGAGTTTCAGCCGCTTTTAAACCTCCCGCGTCACCGTGGGAACGCCCCCCGCCACGTCAGCCGCTCTGTCGCAATGGCTGCCGGGGCTTTGGCGATCGGGACCCGCCGGGAATCACGCTGTCCCTGTACGTTTCCTTCTGAGCTTCCTAATCTCGGCTGAACCTCGTGGTCGGTTTAACCCCGCCGGCTCCGGTTCTCGCTGGGCTGGCTCCGATCAGTTCCCTTCAAAATTTGGGAAATCCCAGTGAAACTTTTGAAATTCTCAGGAAATATTCCAAATCCCCAACAAAATGGTGACACTTTTCACGTCAATATCTCTAAAACTACAGTGGAGATTCTTAAAATCAATGTTGACATGTTTGGAGTTCCCATCAAAATGTTGGAAATCCAAATCCCTGACAAAATTTTGAAACTTTCACATCAAAATCTCTGAAAAAATTTCAACTGGAATTTTAAAGTCCCTTCAAAATTTTCCAATTTTCGTCCAAATTCTTCACATTCCCATTGAAACTTTTCAAATCCTTCTGAAAATGATTGAAAACCTGTTGAAGCTTTTAAAATTCTCTCTTGAATTTTCCAAATCCACCTCAACATGTTTACAATGTCACGTCAAAATTGCTAAAATTCCAGTTGAAATTTTTTCAAAGTCCCTGAAAAATTTTCCAATTTTCGTCCCAATTCTTCCCATTCCCATTGAAACTTTTCAAAAGCCTCTCAAAAAAGTTTAAATTCTGTTGAAGCCTTTAAAATTCTCTCTAGAATTTTCCAAATCCACCTCAACATGTTTACAATTTCACGTCAAAATTGCTAAAATTCCAGTTGAAATTTTTTCCAAGTCCCTTCAAAATTTTCCAATTTTCGTCCCAATTCTTCCCATTCCCATTGAAACTTTTCAAATCCCTCTCAACATTGTTGAAATCCTGTTGAAACTTGGAAACTTCTCTCTAGAATTTCGAAAATACACGTCCACATGTTTACAATTTCACGTCAAAATTGCTAAAATTCCAGTTGAAATTCTTTCAAAGTCCCTGAAATATTTTCCAATTTTCGTCCCAATTCTTCACATTCCCATTGAAACTTTTCAAATCCCTCTCAACATTGTTGACATCCAGATGAAGCTTTTAAAATTCTCTCTAGAATTTTCCAAATCCAACTCAACATGTTTCCAATTTCACGTCAAAATTGCTAAAATTCCAGTTGAAATTTTTTCCAAGTCCCTGAAAAATTTTCCAATTTTCGTCCCAATTCTTCCCATTCCCATTGAAACTTTTCAAATCCTTCTCAAAATTGTTGAAATCCTGTTGAAAGTTTGAATCTTCTCTCTAGCATTTTCCAAATCCACCTCAACATGTTTACAATTTCACGTCAAAATTGCTAAAATTCCAGTTGAAATTTTTTCAAAGTCCCTGAAAAACTTTCCAATTTTCGTCCCAATTCTTCCCATTCCCATTGAAACTTTTCAAAAGCCTCTCAAAAAAGCTTAAATTCTGTTGAAGCCTTTAAAATTCTCTCTAGAATTTTCCAAATCCACCTCAACATGTTTTCAATTTCACGTCAAAATTGCTAAAATTCCAGTTGAAATTTTTTCAAAGTCCCTGAAAAATTTTTCAATTTTCGCCCATATTCTTTACATTCCCATTGAAACTTTTCAAATCCCTCTCAACATTGTTGAAATCCTGTTTAAAGTTTGAAACTTCTCTCTAGAATGTTCCAAATCCACGTCAACATGTTTCCAATTTCACGTCAAAATTGCTAAAATTCCAGTTGAAATTTTTTCAAAGTCCCTGAAAAATTTTTCAATTTTCGTCCCAATGCTTCCCATTCCCATTGAAACTTTCCAAATCCCTCTCAACATTTTTGAAATCCTGTTGAAAGTTTGAATACATCTCTCTAGAATTTTCCAAATCCACGTCAACATGTTTACAATTTCACGTCAAAATTGCTAAAATTCCAGTTGAAATTTTTTCAAAGTCCCTGAAAAATTTTCCAATTTTCGTCCCAATTCTTCCCATTCCCATTGAAACTTTTCAAATCCCTCTCAAAATGGTTGAAATCCTGTTGAAGCTTTTAAAATTCTCTCTAGAATTTTCCAAATCCACCTCAACATGTTTCCAATTTCACGTGAAAACTGCTAAAATTCCAGTTGAAATTTTTTCAAAGTCCCTAAAGAACTTTACAATTTTCGTCCCAATTCTTCCCATTCCCATTGAAACTTTTCAAATCCCTCTCAACATTGTTGAAATCCTCTTGAAAGTTTGAAACATATCTCAAGAATTTTCCAAATCCACCTCAACATGTTTAGAGTTTCACGTCAAAATTGCTAAAATTCCAGTTGAAATTTTTTCAAAGTCCCTTCAAAATTTTCCAATTTTCGTCCCAATTCTTCACATTCCCATTGAAACTTTTCAAATCCCTCTCAACATTGTTGAAATCCTGTTGAAAGTTTGAAACTTCTCTCTAGAATTTTCCAAGTCCATGTCCAGATGTTTACAATTTGACATCAAAATTGCTAAAATTCCAGTTGAAATTTTTTCAAAGTCCCTTCAAAATTTTCCAATTTTCGTCCCAATTCTTCCCATTCCCATTGAAACTTTTCAAATCCTTCTCAAAATTGTTCAAATCCTGTTGAAAGTTTGAAACTTCTCTCTAGAATTTTCCAAATCCATGTCCAGATGTTTACAATTTCACGTCAAAATTGCTAAAATTCCAGTTGGAATTTTTTCAAAGTCCCTGAAAAATTTTCCAATTTTTGTCCCAATTCTTCCGATTCCCATTGAAACTTTTCAAATCCCTCTCAAAATTGTTGAAATCCTGTTGAATGTTTGAAACTTCTCTCTAGAATTTTCAAAATCCATGTCCACATGTTTACAGTTTCACGTCAAAATTGCTAAAATTCCAGTTGAAATTTTTTCAAAGTCCCTTCAAAATTTTCCAATTTTCGTCCCAATTCTTCCCATTCCCATTGAAACTTTTCAAATCCCTCTCAACATTGTTGAAATCCTGTTGAAGCTTTTAAAATTCTCTCTAGAATTTTCAAAATCCATGTCCACATGTTACAATTTCACGTCAAAATTGCTAAAATTCCAGTTGAAATTTTTTCCAAGTCGCTGAAAAATTTTCCAATTTTCGTCCCCATTCTTCCCATTCCCATTGAAACTTTTCAAATCCCTCTCAAAATGGTTGAAACCCTGATGAAGCTTTTAAAATTCTCTCTAGAATTTTCAAAATCCACGTCCAGATGTTTACAATTTCACGTCAAAATTGCTAAAATTCCAGTTGAAATTTTTTCAAAGTCCCTTAAAAATTTTCCAATTTTCGTCCCAATTCTTCCCATTCCCATTGAAACTTTTCAAATCCCTCTCCAAATTGTTGAAATCCTGTTGAAAGCCTGAAAATTCTCTCTAGAATTTTCAAAATCCACGTCAACATGTTTACAATTTCACGTCAAAATTGCTAGAATTCCAGTTGAAATTTTTTCAAAGTCCCTGAAAAATTTTCCAATTTTCGTCCCAATTCTTCCCATTCCCATTGAAACTTTTCAAATCCTTCTCAAAATTGTTGAAATCCTGATGAAAGTTTGAATCTTCTCTCTAGCATTTTCAAAATCCATGTCCACATGTTTACAATTTCACGTCAAAATTGCTAAAATTCCAGTTGAAATTTTTTCCAAGTACCTTAAAAATTTTCCAATTTTCGTCCCAATTCTTCCCATTCCCATTGAAACTTTTCAACTCCCTCTCAAAATTGTTGAAATCCTGTTGAAAGTCTGAAAATTCTCTCTAGAATTTTCAAAATCCACGTCAACATGTTTACAATTTCACGTCAAAATTGCTAAAATTCCAGTTGAAATTTTTTCAAAGTCCCTTCAAAATTTTCCAATTTTCGTCCCAATTCTTCCCATTCCCATTGAAACTTTTCAACTCCCTCTCTTAATTGTTGAAATCCTGTTGAAAGTTTGAAACTTCTCTCTAGAATTTTCAAAATCCACGTCCAGATGTTTACAAATTCACGTCAACATTGCTAAAATTCCAGTTGAAATTTTTTCAAAGTCCCTTCAAAATTTTCCAATTTTCGTCCCAATTCTTCCCATTCCCATTGAAACTTTTCAAATCCTTCTCAAAATTGTTGAAATCCTGTTGAAAGTTTGAAACTTCTCTCTAGAATTTTCAAAATCCATGTCCACATGTTTACAATTTCACGTCAAAATTGCTAAAATTCCAGTTGAAATTTTTTCAAAGTCCCTGAAAAATTTTCCAATTTTCGTCCCAATTCTTCCCATTCCCATTGAAACTTTTCAAATCCCTCTCAACATTGTTGAAATCCTGTTGAAGCTTTTAAAATTCTCTCTAGAATTTTCAAAATCCATGTCCACATGTTACAATTTCACGTCAAAATTGCTAAAATTCCAGTTGAAATTTTTTCCAAGTCCCTGAAATACTTTCCAATTTTCGTCCCCATTCTTCCCATTCCCATTGAAACTTTGCAAATCCCTTTCAACATTGTTGAAACCCTGATGAAGTTTTAAAAATTCTCTCTAGAATTTTCCCAATCCACCTCAACATGTTTACAATTTCACGTCAAAATTGCTAAAATTCCAGTTGAAATTTTTTCAATGTCCCTTCAAAATTTTCCTATTTTCGTCCCAATGCTTCCCATTCCCATTGAAACTTTTCAAATCCCTCTCAACATTGCTGAAATCCTGTTGAAAGTTTGAAACTTCTCTCTAGAATTTTCCAAATCCACCTCAACATGTTTACAATTTCATGTCAAAATTGCTAAAATTCCAGTGGAAATTTTTTCAAAGTCCCTTCAAAATTTTTCAATTTTCGTCCCAATTCTTCCCATTCCCATTGAAACTTTTCAAATCCCTCTCAAAATGGTTGAAACCTAGATGAAGCTTTTAAAATTCTCTCTAGAATTTTCAAAATCCACCTCAAAATGTTTACAATTTCACGTCAAAATTGCTAAAATTCCAGTTGAAATTTTTCCATGTCCCTTCAAAATTGTTCTATTTTTGTCCCAATTCTTCACATTCCCATTGAAACTTTTCAAATCCCTCTCAAAATTGTTGAAATTCTCTTGAAGCTTTTAACATTCTCTCTAGAATTTTCAAAATCCACGTCAACATGTTTCCAATTTCACGTCAAAATTGCTAAAATTCCAGTTGAAATTTTTTCAAAGTCCCTGAAAAATTTTTCAATTTTCGTCCCAACTCTTCCCATTCCCATTGAAACTTTTCAAATCCGTCTCAACATTGTTGAAATACTGTTGAAAGTTTGAAACTTCTCTCTAGAATTTTCCAAATCCACCTCAACATCTTTCCATTTTCAGGTCAAAATTGCTAAAATTCCAGTTGAAATTTTTTCAGCTTCCCTTCAGAGTTGATCAATTTTTGTCCCAATTCTTCACATTCCAATTGAAACTTTTCAAATCCCTCTCAAAATGGTTGAAATCCTGTTGAAAGTTTGAAACTTCTCTCTAGAATTTTCCAAATCCACTTCAACATGTTTACAATTTCACGTCAAAATTGCTAAAATTCCAGTTGAAATTTTTTCAAAGTCCCTGAAAAATTGTCCAATTTTCGTCCCAATTCTTCACATTCCCATTGAAACTTTCTAAATCCCTCTCAAAATGGTTGAAATCCTGTTGAAGCCTTTACAAGTCTCTCTAGAATTTTCCAAATCCACCTCAACATGTTTCCAATTTCACGTCAAAATTGCTAAAATTCCAGTTGAAATTTTTTCAAAGTCCCTGAAAACTTTCCAATTTTCGTCCCAATTCTTCCCATTCCCATTGAAACTTTTCAAATCTCTCTCAACATTGTTGAAATCCTGTTGAAAGTTTGAAACTTCTCTCTAGAATTTTCCAAATCCACCTCAACATGTTTACAATTTCACGTCAACATCGCTAAAATTCCAGTTGAAATTTTTTCAAAGTCCCTTAAAAATTTTCCAATTTTCGTCCCAATTATTCCCATTCCCATTGAAACTTTTCAAATCCCTCTCAAAATGGTTGATACCTAGATGAAGCTTTTAAAATTCTCTCTAGAATTTCCCAAATCCACCTCAACATCTTTCCATTTTCAGGTCAAAATTGCTAAAATTCCAGTTGAAATTTTTTCAACTTCCCTTCAGAGTTGTTCAATTTTTGTCCCAATTCTTCACATTCCCATTGAAACTTTTCAAATCCCTCTCAAAATGGTTGAAATCCTGTTGAAAGTTTGAAACTTCTCTCTAGAATTTTCCAAATCCACTTCAACATGTTTACAATTTCACGTCAAAATTGCTAAAATTCCAGTTGAAATTTTTTCAAAGTCCCTTCAAAATTTTCCAATTTTCGTCCCAATGCTTCCCATTCCCATTGAAACTTTTCAAATCCCTCTCAACATTGTTGAAATCCTGTTGAAGCCTTTAACATTCTCTCTAGAATTTTCCAAATCCACGTCAACATGTTTCCAATTTCACGTCAAAATTGCTAAAATTCCAGTTGAAATTTTTTCAAAGTCCCTGAAAAATTTTCCAATTTTCGTCCCAATTCTTCCCATTCCCATTGAAACTTTTCAAATCCCTCTCAACATTGTTGAAATCCTGTTGAAGTTTTAAAAATTCTCTCTAGAATTTTCCCAATCCACCTCAACATGTTTACAATTTCACGTCAAAATTGCTAAAATTCCAGTTGAAATTTTTTCAAAGTCCCTGAAAACTTTCCAATTTTCGTACCAATTCTTCCCATTCCCATTGAAACTTTTCAAATCTCTCTCAACATTGTTGAAATCCTGTTGAAAGTTTGAAACTTCTCTCTAGAATTTTCCAAATCCACCTCAACATGTTTACAATTTCACGTCAAAATCGCTAAAATTCCAGTTGAAATTTTTTCAAAGTCCCTTAAAAATTTTCCAATTTTCGTCCCAATTCTTCCCATTCCCATTGAAACTTTTCAAATCCCTCTCAAAATTTTTGAAATCCTGTTGAAAGTTTGAAACTTCTCTCTAGAATTTTCCAAATCCACTTCAACATGTTTACAATTTCACATCAAAATTGCTAAAATTCCAGTTGAAATTTTTTCCAAGTCCCTTAAAAATTTTCCAATGTTCGTCCCAATTCTTCCCATTCCCATTGAAACTTTTCAAATCCCTCTCAACATTGTTGAAATACTGTTGAAATTTGACACTTCTCTCTAAAATTTTCAAAATCCATGTCCACATGTTACAATTTCACATCAAAATTGCTAAAATTCCAGTTGAAATTTTTTCAAAGTCCCTTCAAAATTTTCCAATTTTCGTCCCAATTCTTCCCATTCCCATTGAAACTTTTCAAATCCCTCTCAACATTGTTGAAATCCTGTTGAAAGTTTGAAACTTCTCTCTAGAATTTTCAAAATCCACCTCAACATGTTTACAATTTCACGTCAACATCGCTAAAATTCCAGTTGAAATTTTTTCAAAGTCCCTGAAAAATTTTCCAATTTTCGTCCCAATTCTTCACATTCCCATTGAAACTTTTCAAAAGCCTCTCAAAAAAGCTTAAATTCTTTTGAAGCCTTTAAAATTCTCTCTAGAATTTTCAAAATCCACCTCAAAATGTTTCCAATTTCACGTCAAAATTGCTAAAATTCCAGTTGAAATTTTTTCAAAGTCCCTTCAAAATTTTCCTATTTTCGTCCCAATGCTTCCCATTCCCATTGAAACTTTTCAAATCCCTCTCAACATTGTTGAAATCCTGTTGAAAGTTTGAAACTTCTCTCTAGAATTTTCCAAATCCACCTCAACATGTTTACAATTTCACGTCAACATTGCTAAAATTCCAGTTGAAATTTTTTCAAAGTCCCTTCAAAATTTTCCAATTTTCGTCCCAATTATTCCCATTCCCATTGAAACTTTTCAAATCCCTCTCAAAATGGTTGATACCTAGATGAAGCTTTTAAAATTCTCTCTAGAATTTTCCAAATCCACCTCAACATCTTTCCAATTTCAGGTCAAAATTGCTAAAATTCCAGTTGAAATTTTTTCAACTTCCCTTCAGAGTTGTTCAATTTTTGTCCCAATTCACATTCCAATTGAAACTTTTCAAATCCCTCTCAAAATGGTTGAAATCCTGTTGAAAGTTTGAAACTTCTCTCTAGAATTTTCCAAATCCACTTCAACATGTTTACAATTTCACGTCAAAATTGCTAAAATTCCAGTTGAAATTTTTTCAAAGTCCCTGAAAAATTGTCCAATTTTCGTCCCAATGCTTCCCATTCCCATTGAAACTTTTCAAATCCCTCTCAACATTGTTGAAATCCTGTTGAAGCCTTTAACATTCTCTCTAGAATATTCCAAATCCACGTCAACATGTTTCCAATTTCACGTCAAAATTGCTAAAATTCCAGTTGAAATTTTTTCAAAGTCCCTGAAAAATTTTTCAATTTTCGTCCCAACTCTTCCCATTCCCATTGAAACTTTTCACATCCCTCTCAACATTTTTGAAATCCTGTTGAAAGTTTGAAACTTCTCTCTAGAATTTTCCAAATCCACCTCAACATCTTTCCATTTTCAGGTCAAAATTGCTAAAATTCCAGTTGAAATTTTTTCAACTTCCCTTCAGAGTTGTTCAATTTTTGTCCCAATTCTTCACATTCCAATTGAAACTTTTCAAATCCCTCTCAAAATGGTTGAAATCCTGTTGAAAGTTTGAAACTTCTCTCTAGAATTTTCCAAATCCACTTCAACATGTTTACAATTTCACGTCAAAATTGCTAAAATTCCAGTTGAAATTTTTTCAAAGTCCCTGAAAAATTGTCCAATTTTCGTCCCAATTCTTCACATTCCCATTGAAACTTTCTAAATCCCTCTCAAAATGGTTGAAATCCTGTTGAAGCCTTTACAAGTCTCTCTAGAATTTTCCAAATCCACCTCAACATGTTTCCAATTTCACGTCAAAATTGCTAAAATTCCAGTTGAAATTTTTTCAAAGTCCCTGAAAAATTTTCCAATTTTCGTCCCAATTCTTCCCATTCCCATTGAAACTTTTCAAATCCCTCTCAACATTGTTGAAATCCTGTTGAAGTTTTAAAAATTCTCTCTAGAATTTTCCCAATCCACCTCAACATGTTTACAATTTCACGTCAAAATTGCTAAAATTCCAGTTGAAATTTTTTCAAAGTCCCTGAAAACTTTCCAATTTTCGTCCCAATTCTTCCCATTCCCATTGAAACTTTTCAAATCTCTCTCAACATTGTTGAAATCCTGTTGAAAGTTTGAAACTTCTCTCTAGAATTTTCCAAATCCACCTCAACATGTTTACAATTTCACGTCAACATCGCTAAAATTCCAGTTGAAATTTTTTCAAAGTCCCTTAAAAATTTTCCAATTTTCGTCCCAATTCTTCACATTCCCATTGAAACTTTTCAAATCCCTCTCAAAATTTTTGAAATCCTGTTGAAAGTTTGAAACTTCTCTCTAGAATTTTCCAAATCCACCTCAACATGTTTCCAATTTCACGTCAAATTTGCTAAAATTCCAGTTGAAATTTTTTCCAAGTCCCTTCAAAATTTTCCTATTTTCGTCCCAATGCTTCCCATTCCCATTGAAACTTTTCAAATCCCTCTCAACATTGTTGAAATACTGTTGAAATTTGACACTTCTCTCTAAAATTTTCAAAATCCATGTCCACATGTTACAATTTCACATCAAAATTGCTAAAATTCCAGTTGAAATTTTTTCAAAGTCCCTTCAAAATTTTCCAATTTTCGTCCCAATTCTTCCCATTCCCATTGAAACTTTTCAAATCCCTCTCAACATTGTTGAAATCCTGTTGAAAGTTTGAAACTTCTCTCTAGAATTTTCAAAATCCACCTCAACATGTTTACAATTTCACGTCAACATCGCTAAAATTCCAGTTGAAATTTTTTCAAAGTCCCTGAAAAATTTTCCAATTTTCGTCCCAATTCTTCACATTCCCATTGAAACTTTTCAAAAGCCTCTCAAAAAAGCTTAAATTCTTTTGAAGCCTTTAAAATTCTCTCTAGAATTTTCAAAATCCACCTCAAAATGTTTCCAATTTCACGTCAAAATTGCTAAAATTCCAGTTGAAATTTTTTCAAAGTCCCTTCAAAATTTTCCTATTTTCGTCCCAATGCTTCCCATTCCCATTGAAACTTTTCAAATCCCTCTCAACATTGTTGAAATCCTGTTGAAAGTTTGAAACTTCTCTCTAGAATTTTCCAAATCCACCTCAACATGTTTACAATTTCACGTCAACATTGCTAAAATTCCAGTTGAAATTTTTTCAAAGTCCCTTCAAAATTTTCCAATTTTCGTCCCAATTATTCCCATTCCCATTGAAACTTTTCAAATCCCTCTCAAAATGGTTGATACCTAGATGAAGCTTTTAAAATTCTCTCTAGAATTTTCCAAATCCACCTCAACATCTTTCCAATTTCAGGTCAAAATTGCTAAAATTCCAGTTGAAATTTTTTCAACTTCCCTTCAGAGTTGTTCAATTTTTGTCCCAATTCACATTCCAATTGAAACTTTTCAAATCCCTCTCAAAATGGTTGAAATCCTGTTGAAAGTTTGAAACTTCTCTCTAGAATTTTCCAAATCCACTTCAACATGTTTACAATTTCACGTCAAAATTGCTAAAATTCCAGTTGAAATTTTTTCAAAGTCCCTGAAAAATTGTCCAATTTTCGTCCCAATGCTTCCCATTCCCATTGAAACTTTTCAAATTCCTCTCAACATTGTTGAAATCCTGTTGAAGCCTTTAACATTCTCTCTAGAATTTTCCAAATCCACGTCAACATGTTTCCAATTTCACGTCAAAATTGCTAAAATTCCAGTTGAAATTTTTTCAAAGTCCCTGAAAAATTTTTCAATTTTCGTCCCAACTCTTCCCATTCCCATTGAAACTTTTCACATCCCTCTCAACATTTTTGAAATCCTGTTGAAAGTTTGAAACTTCTCTCTAGAATTTTCCAAATCCACCTCAACATCTTTCCATTTTCAGGTCAAAATTGCTAAAATTCCAGTTGAAATTTTTTCAACTTCCCTTCAGAGTTGTTCAATTTTTGTCCCAATTCTTCACATTCCAATTGAAACTTTTCAAATCCCTCTCAAAATGGTTGAAATCCTGTTGAAAGTTTGAAACTTCTCTCTAGAATTTTCCAAATCCACTTCAACATGTTTACAATTTCACGTCAAAATTGCTAAAATTCCAGTTGAAATTTTTTCAAAGTCCCTGAAAAATTGTCCAATTTTCGTCCCAATTCTTCACATTCCCATTGAAACTTTCTAAATCCCTCTCAAAATGGTTGAAATCCTGTTGAAGCCTTTACAAGTCTCTCTAGAATTTTCCAAATCCACCTCAACATGTTTCCAATTTCACGTCAAAATTGCTAAAATTCCAGTTGAAATTTTTTCAAAGTCCCTGAAAAATTTTCCAATTTTCGTCCCAATTCTTCCCATTCCCATTGAAACTTTTCAAATCCCTCTCAACATTGTTGAAATCCTGTTGAAGTTTTAAAAATTCTCTCTAGAATTTTCCCAATCCACCTCAACATGTTTACAATTTCACGTCAAAATTGCTAAAATTCCAGTTGAAATTTTTTCAAAGTCCCTTAAAAATTTTCCAATTTTCGTCCCAATTCTTCCCATTCCCATTGAAACTTTTCAAATCCCTCTCAAAATTTTTGAAATCCTGTTGAAAGTTTGAAACTTCTCTCTAGAATTTTCCAAATCCACTTCAACATGTTTACAATTTCACATCAAAATTGCTAAAATTCCAGTTGAAATTTTTTCCAAGTCCCTTAAAAATTTTCCAATGTTCGTCCCAATTCTTCCCATTCCCATTGAAACTTTTCAAATCCCTCTCAACATTGTTGAAATACTGTTGAAATTTGACACTTCTCTCTAAAATTTTCAAAATCCATGTCCACATGTTACAATTTCACATCAAAATTGCTAAAATTCCAGTTGAAATTTTTTCAAAGTCCCTTCAAAATTTTCCAATTTTCGTCCCAATTCTTCCCATTCCCATTGAAACTTTTCAAATCCCTCTCAACATTGTTGAAATCCTGTTGAAAGTTTGAAACTTCTCTCTAGAATTTTCAAAATCCACCTCAACATGTTTACAATTTCACGTCAACATCGCTAAAATTCCAGTTGAAATTTTTTCAAAGTCCCTGAAAAATTTTCCAATTTTCGTCCCAATTCTTCACATTCCCATTGAAACTTTTCAAAAGCCTCTCAAAAAAGCTTAAATTCTTTTGAAGCCTTTAAAATTCTCTCTAGAATTTTCAAAATCCACCTCAAAATGTTTCCAATTTCACGTCAAAATTGCTAAAATTCCAGTTGAAATTTTTTCAAAGTCCCTTCAAAATTTTCCTATTTTCGTCCCAATGCTTCCCATTCCCATTGAAACTTTTCAAATCCCTCTCAACATTGTTGAAATCCTGTTGAAAGTTTGAAACTTCTCTCTAGAATTTTCCAAATCCACCTCAACATGTTTACAATTTCACGTCAACATTGCTAAAATTCCAGTTGAAATTTTTTCAAAGTCCCTTCAAAATTTTCCAATTTTCGTCCCAATTATTCCCATTCCCATTGAAACTTTTCAAATCCCTCTCAAAATGGTTGATACCTAGATGAAGCTTTTAAAATTCTCTCTAGAATTTTCCAAATCCACCTCAACATCTTTCCATTTTCAGGTCAAAATTGCTAAAATACCAGTTGAAATTTTTTCAACTTCCCTTCAGAGTTGTTCAATTTTTGTCCCAATTCTTCACATTCCAATTGAAACTTTTCAAATCCCTCTCAAAATGGTTGAAATCCTGTTGAAAGTTTGAAACTTCTCTCTAGAATTTTCCAAATCCACTTCAACATGTTTACAATTTCACGTCAAAATTGCTAAAATTCCAGTTGAAATTTTTTCAAAGTCCCTGAAAAATTGTCCAATTTTCGTCCCAATTCTTCACATTCCCATTGAAACTTTCTAAATCCCTCTCAAAATGGTTGAAATCCTGTTGAAGCCTTTACAAGTCTCTCTAGAATTTTCCAAATCCACCTCAACATGTTTCCAATTTCACGTCAAAATTGCTAAAATTCCAGTTGAAATTTTTTCAAAGTCCCTGAAAAATTGTCCAATTTTCGTCCCAATGCTTCCCATTCCCATTGAAACTTTTCAAATCCCTCTCAACATTGTTGAAATCCTGTTGAAGCCTTTAACATTCTCTCTAGAATTTTCCAAATCCACGTCAACATGTTTCCAATTTCACGTCAAAATTGCTAAAATTCCAGTTGAAATTTTTTCAAAGTCCCTTAAAAATTTTTCAATTTTCGTCCCAACTCTTCCCATTCCCATTGAAACTTTTCACATCCCTCTCAACATTTTTGAAATCCTGTTGAAAGTTTGAAACTTCTCTCTAGAATTTTCCAAATCCACCTCAACATCTTTCCATTTTCAGGTCAAAATTGCTAAAATTCCAGTTGAAATTTTTTCAACTTCCCTTCAGAGTTGTTCAATTTTTGTCCCAATTCTTCACATTCCAATTGAAACTTTTCAAATCCCTCTCAAAATGGTTGAAATCCTGTTGAAAGTTTGAAACTTCTCTCTAGAATTTTCCAAATCCACTTCAACATGTTTACAATTTCACGTCAAAATTGCTAAAATTCCAGTTGAAATTTTTTCAAAGTCCCTGAAAAATTGTCCAATTTTCGTCCCAATTCTTCACATTCCCATTGAAACTTTCTAAATCCCTCTCAAAATGGTTGAAATCCTGTTGAAGCCTTTACAAGTCTCTCTAGAATTTTCCAAATCCACCTCAACATGTTTCCAATTTCACGTCAAAATTGCTAAAATTCCAGTTGAAATTTTTTCAAAGTCCCTGAAAAATTTTCCAATTTTCGTCCCAATTCTTCCCATTCCCATTGAAACTTTTCAAATCCCTCTCAACATTGTTGAAATCCTGTTGAAGTTTTAAAAATTCTCTCTAGAATTTTCCCAATCCACCTCAACATGTTTACAATTTCACGTCAAAATTGCTAAAATTCCAGTTGAAATTTTTTCAAAGTCCCTGAAAACTTTCCAATTTTCGTCCCAATTCTTCCCATTCCCATTGAAACTTTTCAAATCTCTCTCAACATTGTTGAAATCCTGTTGAAAGTTTGAAACTTCTCTCTAGAATTTTCCAAATCCACCTCAACATGTTTACAATTTCACGTCAACATCGCTAAAATTCCAGTTGAAATTTTTTCAAAGTCCCTTAAAAATTTTCCAATGTTCGTCCCCATTCTTCACATTCCCATTGAAACTTTTCAAATCCCTCTCAAAATGGTTGAAATCCTGTTGAAGCTTTTAAAATTCTCTCTAGAATTTTCCAAATCCATGTCCAGATGTTTACAATTTCACGTCAAAATTGCTAAAATTCCAGTTGAAATTTTTTCAAAGTCCCTGAAAAATTTTCCAATTTTCGTCCCAATTCTTCCCATTCCCATTGAAACTTTTCAAATCCCTCTCAAAATTTTTGAAATCCTGTTGAAAGTTTGAAACTTCTCTCTAGAATTTTCAAAATCCACGTCCAGATGTTTACAATTTCACATCAAAATTGCTAAAATTCCAGTTGAAATTTTTTCCAAGTCCCTTAAAAATTTTCCAATGTTCGTCCCAATTCTTCCCATTCCCATTGAAACTTTTCAAATCCCTCTCAACATTGTTGAAATACTGTTGAAATTTGACACTTCTCTCTAAAATTTTCAAAATCCATGTCCACATGTTACAATTTCACATCAAAATTGCTAAAATTCCAGTTGAAATTTTTTCAAAGTCCCTTCAAAATTTTCCAATTTTCGTCCCAATTCTTCCCATTCCCATTGAAACTTTTCAAATCCCTCTCAACATTGTTGAAATCCTGTTGAAAGTTTGAAACTTCTCTCTAGAATTTTCAAAATCCACCTCAACATGTTTACAATTTCACGTCAACATCGCTAAAATTCCAGTTGAAATTTTTTCAAAGTCCCTGAAAAATTTTCCAATTTTCGTCCCAATTCTTCACATTCCCATTGAAACTTTTCAAAAGCCTCTCAAAAAAGCTTAAATTCTTTTGAAGCCTTTAAAATTCTCTCTAGAATTTTCAAAATCCACCTCAACATGTTTACAATTTCACGTCAAAATTGCTAAAATTCCAGTTGAAATTTTTTCAAAGTCCCTTCAAAATTTTCCTATTTTCGTCCCAATGCTTCCCATTCCCATTGAAACTTTTCAAATTCCTCTCAACATTGTTGAAATCCTGTTGAAAGTTTGAAACTTCTCTCTAGAATTTTCCAAATCCACCTCAACATGTTTACAATTTCACGTCAACATCGCTAAAATTCCAGTTGAAATTTTTTCAAAGTCCCTTCAAAATTTTCCAATTTTCGTCCCAATTATTCCCATTCCCATTGAAACTTTTCAAATCCCTCTCAAAATGGTTGATACCTAGATGAAGCTTTTAAAATTCTCTCTAGAATTTTCCAAATCCACCTCAACATCTTTCCATTTTCAGGTCAAAATTGCTAAAATTCCAGTTGAAATTTTTTCAACTTCCCTTCAGAGTTGTTCAATTTTTGTCCCAATTCTTCACATTCCAATTGAAACTTTTCAAATCCCTCTCAAAATGGTTGAAATCCTGTTGAAAGTTTGAAACTTCTCTCTAGAATTTTCCAAATCCACCTCAACATCTTTCCATTTTCAGGTCAAAATTGCTAAAATTCCAGTTGAAATTTTTTCAACTTCCCTTCAGAGTTGTTCAATTTTTGTCCCAATTCTTCACATTCCAATTGAAACTTTTCAAATCCCTCTCAAAATGGTTGAAATCCTGTTGAAAGTTTGAAACTTCTCTCTAGAATTTTCCAAATCCACTTCAACATGTTTACAATTTCACGTCAAAATTGCTAAAATTCCAGTTGAAATTTTTTCAAAGTCCCTGAAAAATTGTCCAATTTTCGTCCCAATTCTTCACATTCCCATTGAAACTTTCTAAATCCCTCTCAAAATGGTTGAAATCCTGTTGAAGCCTTTACAAGTCTCTCTAGAATTTTCCAAATCCACCTCAACATGTTTCCAATTTCACGTCAAAATTGCTAAAATTCCAGTTGAAATTTTTTCAAAGTCCCTGAAAAATTTTCCAATTTTCGTCCCAATTCTTCCCATTCCCATTGAAACTTTTCAAATCCCTCTCAACATTGTTGAAATCCTGTTGAAGTTTTAAAAATTCTCTCTAGAATTTTTCCAATCCACCTCAACATGTTTACAATTTCACGTCAAAAAATGGCTAAAATTCCAGTTGAAATTTTTTCAAAGTCCCTGAAAACTTTCCAATTTTCGTCCCAATTCTTCCCATTCCCATTGAAACTTTTCAAATCCCTCTCAACATTGTTGAAATCCTGTTGAAGTTTTAAAAATTCTCTCTAGAATTTTCCCAATCCACCTCAACATGTTTACAATTTCACGTCAAAATTGCTAAAATTCCAGTTGAAATTTTTTCAAAGTCCCTGAAAAATTTTCCAATTTTCGTCCCAATTCTTCCCATTCCCATTGAAACTTTTCAAATCCCTCTCAAAATTTTTGAAATCCTGTTGAAAGTTTGAAACTTCTCTCTAGAATTTTCAAAATCCACGTCCAGATGTTTACAATTTCACATCAAAATTGCTAAAATTCCAGTTGAAATTTTTTCCAAGTCCCTTAAAAATTTTCCAATGTTCGTCCCAATTCTTCCCATTCCCATTGAAACTTTTCAAATCCCTCTCAACATTGTTGAAATACTGTTGAAATTTGACACTTCTCTCTAAAATTTTCAAAATCCATGTCCACATGTTACAATTTCACATCAAAATTGCTAAAATTCCAGTTGAAATTTTTTCAAAGTCCCTTCAAAATTTTCCAATTTTCGTCCCAATTCTTCCCATTCCCATTGAAACTTTTCAAATCCCTCTCAAAATTGTTGAAATCCTGTTGAAATTTGACACGTCTCTCTAGAATTTTCAAAATCCATGTCCACATGTTACAATTTCACGTCAAAATTGCTAAAATTCCAGTTGAAATTTTTTCAAAGTCCCTGAAAAATTGTCCAATTTTCGTCCCCATTCTTCCCATTCCCATTGAAACTTGTCAAATCCCTCTCAACATTGTTGAAATCCTGTTGAAGCTTTTAAACTTCTCTCTAGAATTTTCAAAATCCATGTCCACATGTTACAATTTCACGTCAAAAAATGGCTAAAATTCCAGTTGAAATGTTGTCAAAGTCCCTGAAAAATTTTCCAATTTTCGTCCCAGTTTCTCCCATTCCCATTGAAACTTTTCGAATCCCTCTCAACATTGTTGAAATCCTGTCGAAGCTTTTAAAATTCTCTCTAGAATTTTCAAAATCCACGTCCAGATGTTTACAATTTCACGTCAAAATTGATAAAATTCCAGTTGAAATTTTTTCGAAGTCCCTTAAAAATTTTCCAATTTTCATCCCAATTTCTCCCATTCCCATTGAAACTTTTCGAATCCCTCTCAAAATTGTTGAAATTCTGTCGAAGCTTTTAAAATTCTCTCTAGAATTTACAAAATCCACATCCACATGTTTACAATTTCACGTCAAAATTGCTAAAATTCCAGTTGAAATTTTTTCAAAGTCCCTGAAAAATTTTCCAATTTTCGTCCCAATTCTTCCCATTCCCATTGAAATTTTTCAAATCCCTCTCAAAATTTTTGAAATCCTGTTGAAAGTCTGAAAATTCTCTCTAGAATTTTCAAAATCCATGTCCAGATGTTTACAATTTCACGTCAAAATTGCTAAAATTCCAGTTGAAATTTTTTCAAAGTCCCTGAAAAATTGTCCAATTTTCGTCCCAATTCTTCACATTCCCATTGAAACTTTCTAAATCCCTCTCAAAATGGTTGAAATCCTGTTGAAGCCTTTACAAGTCTCTCTAGAATTTTCCAAATCCACCTCAACATGTTTCCAATTTCACGTCAAAATTGCTAAAATTCCAGTTGAAATTTTTTCAAAGTCCCTGAAAAATTTTCCAATTTTCGTCCCAATTCTTCCCATTCCCATTGAAACTTTTCAAATCCCTCTCAACATTGTTGAAATCCTGTTGAAGTTTTAAAAATTCTCTCTAGAATTTTTCCAATCCACCTCAACATGTTTACAATTTCACGTCAAAAAATGGCTAAAATTCCAGTTGAAATTTTTTCAAAGTCCCTGAAAACTTTCCAATTTTCGTCCCAATTCTTCCCATTCCCATTGAAACTTTTCAAATCCCTCTCAACATTGTTGAAATCCTGTTGAAGTTTTAAAAATTCTCTCTAGAATTTTCCCAATCCACCTCAACATGTTTACAATTTCACGTCAAAATTGCTAAAATTCCAGTTGAAATTTTTTCAAAGTCCCTGAAAAATTTTCCAATTTTCGTCCCAATTCTTCCCATTCCCATTGAAACTTTTCAAATCCCTCTCAAAATTTTTGAAATCCTGTTGAAAGTTTGAAACTTCTCTCTAGAATTTTCAAAATCCACGTCCAGATGTTTACAATTTCACATCAAAATTGCTAAAATTCCAGTTGAAATTTTTTCCAAGTCCCTTAAAAATTTTCCAATGTTCGTCCCAATTCTTCCCATTCCCATTGAAACTTTTCAAATCCCTCTCAACATTGTTGAAATACTGTTGAAATTTGACACTTCTCTCTAAAATTTTCAAAATCCATGTCCACATGTTACAATTTCACATCAAAATTGCTAAAATTCCAGTTGAAATTTTTTCAAAGTCCCTTCAAAATTTTCCAATTTTCGTCCCAATTCTTCCCATTCCCATTGAAACTTTTCAAATCCCTCTCAAAATTGTTGAAATCCTGTTGAAATTTGACACGTCTCTCTAGAATTTTCAAAATCCATGTCCACATGTTACAATTTCACGTCAAAATTGCTAAAATTCCAGTTGAAATTTTTTCAAAGTCCCTGAAAAATTGTCCAATTTTCGTCCCCATTCTTCCCATTCCCATTGAAACTTGTCAAATCCCTCTCAACATTGTTGAAATCCTGTTGAAGCTTTTAAACTTCTCTCTAGAATTTTCAAAATCCATGTCCACATGTTACAATTTCACGTCAAAATTGCTAAAATTCCAGTTGAAATGTTGTCAAAGTCCCTGAAAAATTTTCCAATTTTCGTCCCAGTTTCTCCCATTCCCATTGAAACTTTTCGAATCCCTCTCAACATTGTTGAAATCCTGTCGAAGCTTTTAAAATTCTCTCTAGAATTTTCAAAATCCACGTCCAGATGTTTACAATTTCACGTCAAAATTGATAAAATTCCAGTTGAAATTTTTTCGAAGTCCCTTAAAAATTTTCCAATTTTCATCCCAATTTCTCCCATTCCCATTGAAACTTTTCGAATCCCTCTCAAAATTGTTGAAATTCTGTCGAAGCTTTTAAAATTCTCTCTAGAATTTTCAAAATCCACATCCACATGTTTACAATTTCACGTCAAAATTGCTAAAATTCCAGTTGAAATTTTTTCAAAGTCCCTGAAAAATTTTCCAATTTTCGTCCCAATTCTTCCCATTCCCATTGAAATTTTTCAAATCCCTCTCAAAATTTTTGAAATCCTGTTGAAAGTCTGAAAATTCTCTCTAGAATTTTCAAAATCCATGTCCAGATGTTTACAATTTCACGTCAAAATTGCTAAAATTCCAGTTGAAATTTTTTCAAAGTCCCTGAAAAATTTTCCAATTTTAGTCCCAATTCTTCACATTCCCACTGAAACTTTTCAAATCCCTCTCAACATTGTTGAAATCCTGTTGAACGTTTGAAAACTCTCTCTAGAATTTTCCAAATCCACCTCAACATGTTTCCAATTTCACGTCAAAATTGCTAAAATTCCAGTTGAAATTTTTTCCAAGTCCCTGAAAAACTTTCCAATTTTCGTCCCAATTCTTCACATTCCCATTGAAACTTTTCAAATCCCTTTCAACATTGTTGAAACCCTGATGAAGTTTTAAAAATTCTCTCTAGAATTTTCCCAATCCACCTCAACATGTTTACAATTTCACGTCAAAATTGCTAAAATTCCAGTTGAAATTTTTTCAATGTCCCTTCAAAATTTCCTATTTTCGTCCCAATGCTTCCCATTCCCATTGAAACTTTTCAAATCCCTCTCAACATTGCTGAAATCCTGTTGAAAGTTTGAAACTTCTCTCTAGAATTTTCCAAATCCACCTCAACATGTTTACAATTTCATGTCAAAATTGCTAAAATTCCAGTGGAAATTTTTTCAAAGTCCCTTCAAAATTTTTCAATTTTCGTCCCAATTATTCCCATTCCCATTGAAACTTTTCAAATCCCTCTCAAAATGGTTGAAACCTAGATGAAGCTTTTAAAATTCTCTCTAGAATTTTCAAAATCCACCTCAACATGTTTACAATTTCACGTCAAAATTGCTAAAATTCCAGTTGAAATTTTTCCATGTCCCTTCAAAATTGTTCTATTTTTGTCCCAATTCTTCACATTCCCATTGAAACTTTTCAAATCCCTCTCAAAATTGTTGAAATTCTCTTGAAGCTTTTAAAATTCTCTCTAGAATTTTCCAAATCCACCTCAACATGTTTCCAATTTCACGTCAAAATTGCTAAAATTCCAGTTGAAATTTTTTCAAAGTCCCTTCAAAATTTTCCAATTTTCGTCCCAATGCTTCCCATTCCCATTGAAACTTTTCAAATCCCTCTCAACATTGTTGAAATCCTGTTGAAGCCTTTAACATTCTCTCTAGAATTTTCCAAATCCACGTCAACATGTTTCCAATTTCACGTCAAAATTGCTAAAATTCCAGTTGAAATTTTTTCAAAGTCCCTGAAAAATTTTTCAATTTTCGTCCCAACTCTTCCCATTCCCATTGAAACTTTTCACATCCCTCTCAACATTTTTGAAATCCTGTTGAAAGTTTGAAACTTCTCTCTAGAATTTTCCAAATCCACCTCAACATCTTTCCATTTTCAGGTCAAAATTGCTAAAATTCCAGTTGAAATTTTTTCAGCTTCCCTTCAGAGTTGTTCAATTTTTGTCCCAATTCTTCACATTCCAATTGAAACTTTTCAAATCCCTCTCAAAATGGTTGAAATCCTGTTGAAAGTTTGAAACTTCTCTCTAGAATTTTCCAAATCCACTTCAACATGTTTACAATTTCACGTCAAAATTGCTAAAATTCCAGTTGAAATTTTTTCAAAGTCCCTGAAAAATTGTCCAATTTTCGTCCCAATTCTTCACATTCCCATTGAAACTTTCTAAATCCCTCTCAAAATGGTTGAAATCCTGTTGAAGCCTTTACAAGTCTCTCTAGAATTTTCCAAATCCACCTCAACATGTTTCCAATTTCACGTCAAAATTGCTAAAATTCCAGTTGAAATTTTTTCAAAGTCCCTGAAAAATTTTCCAATTTTCGTCCCAATTCTTCCCATTCCCATTGAAACTTTTCAAATCCCTCTCAACATTGTTGAAATCCTGTTGAAGTTTTAAAAATTCTCTCTAGAATTTTTCCAATCCACCTCAACATGTTTACAATTTCACGTCAAAAAATGGCTAAAATTCCAGTTGAAATTTTTTCAAAGTCCCTGAAAACTTTCCAATTTTCGTCCCAATTCTTCCCATTCCCATTGAAACTTTTCAAATCCCTCTCAACATTGTTGAAATCCTGTTGAAGTTTTAAAAATTCTCTCTAGAATTTTCCCAATCCACCTCAACATGTTTACAATTTCACGTCAAAATTGCTAAAATTCCAGTTGAAATTTTTTCAAAGTCCCTGAAAACTTTCCAATTTTCGTCCCAATTCTTCCCATTCCCATTGAAACTTTTCAAATCTCTCTCAACATTGTTGAAATCCTGTTGAAAGTTTGAAACTTCTCTCTAGAATTTTCCAAATCCACCTCAACATGTTTACAATTTCATGTCAACATCGCTAAAATTCCAGTTGAAATTTTTTCAAAGTCCCTGAAAAATTTTCCAATTTTCGTCCCAATTCTTCTCATTCCCATTGAAACTTTTCAAAAGCCTCTCAAAAAAGCTTAAATTCTTTTGAAGCCTTTAAAATTCTCTCTAGAATTTTCCAAATCCACCTCAACATGTTTCCAATTTCACGTCAAAATTGCTAAAATTCCAGTTGAAATTTTTTCCAAGTTCCTTCAAAATTTTCCTATTTTCGTCCCAATGCTTCCCATTCCCATTGAAACTTTTCAAATCCCTCTCAACATTGTTGAAATCCTGTTGAAAGTCTGAAACTTCTCTCTAGAATTTTCCAAATCCACCTCAACATGTTTACAATTTCACGTCAACATTGCTAAAATTCCAGTTGAAATTTTTTCAAAGTCCCTTCAAAATTTTCCAATTTTCGTCCCAATTATTCCCATTCCCATTGAAACTTTTCAAATCCCTCTCAAAATGGTTGAAACCTAGATGAAGCTTTTAAAATTCTCTCTAGAATTTTCAAAATCCACCTCAAAATGTTTACAATTTCACGTCAAAATTGCTAAAATTCCAGTTGAAATTTTTCCATGTCCCTTCAAAATTGTTCTATTTTTGTCCAATTCTTCACATTCCCATTGAAACTTTTCAAATCCTACTCAAAATGGTTGAAATCCTGTTGAAGCTTTTAAAATTCTCTCTAGAATTTTCAAAATCCACCTCAACATGTTTCCAATTTCACGTCAAAATTGCTAAAATTCCAGTTGAAATTTTTTCAAAGTCCCTGAAAAATTTTCCAATTTTCGTCCAAATTCTTCACATTCCCATTGAAACGTTTCAATACCCTCTCAAAAAAGTTTAAATTCTGTTGAAGCCTTTAAAATTCTCTCTAGAATTTTCAAAAAACCACCTCAACATGTTTCCAATTTCACGTCAAAATTGCTAAAATTCCAGTTGAAATTTTTCCATGTCCCTTCAAAATTGTTCTATTTTTGTCCAATTCTTCACATTCCCATTGAAACTTTTCAAATCCCTCTCAAAATGGTTGAAATCCTGTTGAAGCTTTTAAAATTCTCTCTAGAATTTTCCAAATCCACCTCAACATGTTTCCAATTTCACGTCAACATCGCTAAAATTCCAGTTGAAATTTTTTCAAAGTCCCTGAAAAATTTTCCAATTTTCGTACCAATTCTTCCCATTCCCATTGAAACTTTTCAAATCCCTCTCAACATTGTTGAAATCCTGTTGAAGTTTTAAAAATTCTCTCTAGAATTTTCCCAATCCACCTCAACATGTTTACAATTTCACGTCAAAATTGCTAAAATTCCAGTTGAAATTTTTTCAAAGTCCCTGAAAACTTTCCAATTTTGTCCCAATTCTTCCCATTCCCATTGAAACTTTTCAAATCTCTCTCAACATTGCTGAAATCCTGTTGAAAGTTTGAAACTTCTCTCTAGAATTTTCCAAATCCACTTCAACATGTTTACAATTTCACGTCAACATCGCTAAAATTCCAGTTGAAATTTTTTAAAAGTCCCTGAAAAATTTTCCAATTTTCGTCCCTATTCTTCACATTCCCATTGAAACTTTTCAAAAGCCTCTCAAAAAAGCTTAAATTCTTTTGAAGCCTTTAAAATTCTCTCTAGAATTTTCCAAATCCACCTCAACATGTTTCCAATTTCACGTCAAAATTGCTAAAATTCCAGTTGAAATTTTTTCCAAGTCCGTTCAAAATTTTCCTATTTTCGTCCCAATGCTTCCCATTCCCATTGAAACTTTTCAAATCCCTCTCAACATTGTTGAAATCCTGTTGAAAGTTTGAAACTTCTCTCTAGAATTTTCCAAATCCACCTCAACATGTTTACAATTTCACGTCAACATTGCTAAAATTCCAGTTGAAATTTTTTCCAAGTCCCTTCAAAATTTTCCAATTTTCGTCCCAATTCTTCCCATTCCCATTGAAACTTTTCAAATCCCTCTCAACATTGTTGAAATCCTGTTGAAAGTTTGAAACTTCTCTCTAGAATTTTCCAAATCCACCTCAACATGTTTACAATTTCACGTCAACATTGCTAAAATTCCAGTTGAAATTTTTTCAAAGTCCCTTCAAAATTTTCCAATTTTCGTCCCAATTATTCCCATTCCCATTGAAACTTTTCAAATCCCTCTCAAAATGGTTGAAACCTAGATGAAGCTTTTAAAATTCTCTCTAGAATTTTCCAAATCCACCTCAACATGTTTACAATTTCACGTCAACATCGCTAAAAGTCCAGTTGAAATTTTTTCAAAGTCCCTGAAAAATTTTCCAATTTTCGTCCCTATTCTTCACATTCCCATTGAAACTTTTCAAAAGCCTCTCAAAAAAGCTTAAATTCTTTTGAAGCCTTTAAAATTCTCTCTAGAATTTTCCAAATCCACCTCAACATGTTTCCAATTTCACGTCAAATTTGCTAAAATTCCAGTTGAAATTTTTTCCAAGTCCCTTCAAAATTTTCCTATTTTCGTCCCAATGCTTCCCATTCCCATTGAAACTTTTCAAATCCCTCTCAACATTGTTGAAATACTGTTGAAATTTGACACTTCTCTCTAAAATTTTCAAAATCCATGTCCACATGTTACAATTTCACATCAAAATTGCTAAAATTCCAGTTGAAATTTTTTCAAAGTCCCTTCAAAATTTTCCAATTTTCGTCCCAATTCTTCCCATTCCCATTGAAACTTTTCAAATCCCTCTCAACATTGTTGAAATCCTGTTGAAAGTTTGAAACTTCTCTCTAGAATTTTCCAAATCCACCTCAACATGTTTACAATTTCACGTCAACATTGCTAAAATTCCAGTTGAAATTTTTTCAAGGTCCCTTCAAAATTTTCCAATTTTCGTCCCAATTATTCCCATTCCCATTGAAACTTTTCAAATCCCTCTCAAAATGGTTGAAACCTAGATGAAGCTTTTAAAATTCTCTCTAGAATTTTCCAAATCCACCTCAACATGTTTCCAATTTCACGTCAAAATTGCAAAAATTCCAGTTGAAATTTTTTCCAAGTCCCTTAAAAATTTTCCAATTTTCGTCCAAATTCTTCACATTCCCTTTGAAACGTTTCAATACCCTCTCAAAAAAGTTTAAATTCTGTTGAAGCCTTTAAAATTCTCTCTAGAATTTTCAAAAAACCACCTCAACATGTTTCCAATTTCACGTCAAAATTGCTAAAATTCCAGTTGAAATTTTTTCAAAGTCCCTTAAAAATTTTCCAATTTTCGTCCCAATTCTTCCCATTCCCATTGAAACTTTTCAAATCCCTCTCAACATTGTTGAAATCCTGTGAAGCCTTTAACATTCTCTCTAGAATTTTCAAAATCCACGTCAACATGTTTCCAATTTCACGTCAAAATTGCTAAAATTCCAGTTGAAATTTTTTCAAAGTCCCTGAAAAATTTTCCAATTTTCGTCCCAACTCTTCCCATTCCCATTGAAACTTTTCAAATCCCTCTCAACATTTTTGAAATCCTGTTGAAAGTTTGAAACTTCTCTCTAGAATTTTCCAAATCCACCTCAACATCTTTCCATTTTCAGGTCAAAATTGCTAAAATTCCAGTTGAAATTTTTTCATCTTCCCTTCAGAGTTGTTCAATTTTTGTCCCAATTCTTCACATTCCAATTGAAACTTTTCAAATCCCTCTCAAAATGGTTGAAATCCTGTTGAAAGTTTGAAACTTCTCTCTAGAATTTTCCAAATCCACTTCAACATGTTTACAATTTCACGTCAAAATTGCTAAAATTCCAGTTGAAATTTTTTCCAAGTCCCTTAAAAATTTTCCAATTTTCGTCCCAATTCTTCACATTCCCATTGAAACTTTCTAAATCCCTCTCAAAATGGTTGAAATCCTGTTGAAGCCTTTACAAGTCTCTCTAGAATTTTCCAAATCCACCTCAACATGTTTCCAATTTCACGTCAAAATTGCTAAAATTCCAGTTGAAATTTTTTCAAAGTCCCTGAAAAATTTTCCAATTTTCGTCCCAATTCTTCCCATTCCCATTGAAACTTTTCAAATCCCTCTCAACATTGTTGAAATCCTGTTGAAAGTTTGAAACTTCTCTCTCGAATTTTCAAAATCCACCTCAACATGTTTACAATTTCACGTCAAAATTGCCTCTATCTGAGAGGGCAGGAGGTCCATCTCCTTTTGGGGGGTACCTCCCTGGGACCTTTCCGACCGGCTCATCAGGGTGTTACTCCACCAGTCGATCTCCCTTTCGCACTCCCTGATGGTCCTCAGCGTCTCAACCTCCTCCTTAAGTTTGACGACCATGTCGAGCAGATCTTGCACCTGCTCACACCTCACACAGGTGGAGTGCTGGCCTCCCTCCCCCAGCAGCAGGCTCTGGCACTCCCTGCACTTGGAGACCTGAACAGCCACCGTTCGGGACAGAGCCTCAGTCTGCGTAGCCACAGTCTGTTAGAGACAAGCTCTCCTCCTGGAGACGACCATGGTCGTCAGCAGTCTGGGGCGCTGGCAATAAGCTAGAGGGGCTGACAAGCAACAAGTGCTCTCTGCACCCTGCTGCACAAGCTACCACACCTGCTGCTGCAGCACAGTGTGGGTGGGACTCACCCGCTATACAAGCTGGTTGCTCCTCCCTGCACCTGGTGACGAGTCGCTGCCCTCCCAAAGGCTTTTTCAAGGCAAGGGGAGGGGGTGTGGTCGCCGTCACCGTGGGAACACCCCCGCCACGTCAGCCGCTCTGTCGCAATGGCTGCCGGGGCTTTGGCGATCGGGACCCGCCGGGAATCACGCTGTCCCTGTACGTTTCCCTCTGAGCTTCCTGATCTCGGCTGAACCTCGTGGTCGGCTGAACCCCGCCGGCTCCGGCTCTCGCTGGGCTGGCTCCGATCAGCTGACTGAATGCTAGTATCGAGTTTCAGCCGCTTTTAAACCTCCCGCGTCACCGTGGGAACGCCCCCCGCCACGTCAGCCGCTCTGTCGCAATGGCTGCCGGGGCTTTGGCGATCGGGACCCGCCGGGAATCACGCTGTCCCTGTACGTTTCCTTCTGAGCTTCCTAATCTCGGCTGAACCTCGTGGTCGGCTTAACCCCGCCGGCTCCGGTTCTCGCTGGGCTGGCTCCGATCAGTTCCCTTCATAATTTGGGAAATCCCAGTGAAACTTTTGAAATTCTCAGGAAATATTCCAAATCCCCAACAAAATGGTGACACTTTCACGTAAAAATCTCTAAAACTACAGTGGAGACTCTTAAAATCAATGTTGACATGTTTGGAGTTCCCATCAAAATGTTGGAAATCCAAATCCCCGACAAAATTTTGAAACTTTCACATCAAAATCTCTGAAAAAATTTCAACTGGAATTTTAAGGTCCCTTCAAAATTTTCCAATTTTCGTCCCAATTCTTCCCATTCCCATTGAAACTTTTCAAATCCCTCTCAACATTGTTGAAATCCTCTTGAAAGTTTGAAACTTCTCTCTAGAATTTTCCAAATCCACCTCAACATGTTTACAATTTCACGTCAAAATTGCTAAAATTCCAGTTGAAATTTTTTCCAAGTCCCTGAAAAATTTTCCAATTTTCGTCCCAATGCTTCCCATTCCCATTGAAACTTTTCAAATCCCTCTCAACATTGTTCAAAACCTGTTGAAAGTTTGAAACTTCTCTCTAGAATTTTCCAAATCCACCTCAACATGTTTACAATTTCACGTCAACATTGCTAAAATTCCAGTTGAAATTTTTTCAAAGTCCCTTAAAAATTTTCCAATTTTCGTCCCAATTCTTCACATTCCCATTGAAACTTTTCAAATCCCTCTCAAAACGGTTGAAACCCTAATGAAGTTTTTAAAATTCTCTCTAGAATTTTCCAAATCCACCTCAACATGTTTACAATTTCACGTCAAAATTGCTAAAATTCCAGTTGAAATTTTTTCCAAGTCCCTTAAAAATTTTCCAATTTTCGTCCCAATTCTTCCCATTCCCATTGAAACATTTCAAAAGCCTCTCAAAAAAGCTTAAATTCTGTTGAAGCCTTTAAAATTCTCTCTAGAATTTTCCAAATCCACCTCAACATGTTTCCAATTTCACGTCAAAATTGCTAAAATTCCAGTTGAAATTTTTTCAAAGTCCCTTCAAAATTTTCCTATTTTCGTCCCAATGCTTCCCATTCCCATTGAAACTTTTCAAATCCCTCTCAACATTGTTGAAATCCTGTTGAAAGTTTGAAACTTCTCTCTAGAATTTTCCAAATCCACCTCAACATGTTTACAATTTCATGTCAAAATTGCCTCTATCTGAGAGGGCAGGAGGTCCATCTCCTTTTGGGGGGTACCTCCCTGGGACCTTTCCGACTGGCACATCAGGGTGTTACTCCACCAGTCGATCTCCCTTTCGCACTCCCTGATGGTCCTCAGCGTCTCAACCTCCTCCTTAAGTTTGACGACCATGTCGAGCAGATCTTGCACCTGCTCACACCTCACACAGGTGGAGTGCTGGCCTCCCTCCCCCAGCAGCAGGCTCTGGCACTCCCTGCACTTGGAGACCTGAACAGCCACCGTTCGGGACAGAGCCTCAGTCTGCGTAGCCACAGTCTGTTAGAGACAAGCTCTCCTCCTGGAGACGACCATGGTCGTCAGCAGTCTGGGGCGCTGGCAATAAGCTAGAGGGGCTGACAAGCAACAAGTGCTCTCTGCACCCTGCTGCACAAGCTACCACACCTGCTGCTGCAGCACAGTGTGGGTGGGACTCACCCGCTACACAAGCTGGTTGCTCCTCCCTGCACCTGGTGACGAGTCTCTGCCCTCCCAAAGGCTTTTTCAAGGCAAGGGGAGGGGGTGTGGTCGCCGTCACCGTGGGAACGCCCCCGCCACGTCAGCCGCTCTGTCGCAATGGCTGCCGGGGCTTTGGCGATCGGGACCCGCCGGGAATCACGCTGTCCCTGTACGTTTCCCTCTGAGCTTCCTGATCTCGGCTGAACCTCGTGGTCGGCTGAACCCCGCCGGCTCCGGCTCTCGCTGGGCTGGCTCCGATCAGCTGACTGAATGCTAGTATCGAGTTTCAGCCGCTTTTAAACCTCCCGCGTCACCGTGGGAACGCCCCCCGCCACGTCAGCCGCTCTGTCGCAATGGCTGCCGGGGCTTTGGCGATCGGGACCCGCCGGGAATCACGCTGTCCCTGTACGTTTCCTTCTGAGCTTCCTAATCTCGGCTGAACCTCGTGGTCGGCTTAACCCCGCCGGCTCCGGTTCTCGCTGGGCTGGCTCCGATCAGTTCCCTTCAAAATTTGGGAAATCCCAGTGAAAATTTGAAATTCTCAGGAAATATTCCAAATCCCCAACAAAATGGTGACACTTTCACGTCAAAATCTCTAAAACTACAGTGGAGACTCTTAAAATCAATGTTGACATGTTTGGAGTTCCCATCAAAATGTTGGAAATCCAAATCCCCGACAAAATTTTGAAACTTTCACATCAAAATCTCTGAAAAAATTTCAACTGGAATTTTAAAGTCCCTTCAAAATTTTCCAATTTTCGTCCCAATTCTTCACATTCCCATTGAAACTTTTCAAATCCTTCTCAAAATGATTGAAAACCTGTTGAAGCTTTTAAAATTCTCTCTTGAATTTTCCAAATCCACCTCAACATGTTTACAATGTCACGTCAAAATTGCTAAAATTCCAGTTGAAATTTTTTCCAAGTCCCTGAAGAACTTTACAATTTTCGTCCCAATTCTTCCCATTCCCATTGAAACTTTTCAAAAGCCTCTCAAAAAAGTTTAAATTCTGTTGAAGCCTTTAAAATTCTCTCTAGAATTTTCCAAATCCACCTCAACATGTTTAAAATTTCACGTCAAAATTGCTAAAATTCCAGTTGAAATTTTTTCAAAGTCCCTTCAAAATTTTCCAATTTTCGTCCCAATGCTTCCCATTCCCATTGAAACTTTTCAAATCCCTCTCAACATTGTTGAAATCCTCTTGAAAGTTTGAAACTTCTCTCTAGAATTTTCCAAATCCACCAAAATGTTTACAATTTCACGTCAAAATTGCTAAAATTCCAGTTGAAATTTTTTCCAAGTCCCTTCATAATTTTCCAATTCTCGTCCCAATTCTTCACATTCCCATTGAAACTTTTCAAATCCCTCTCAACATTGTTCAAAACCTGTTGAAAGTTTGAAAATTCCCTCTAGAATTTTCCAAATCCACCTCAACATGTTTACAATTTCACGTCAACATTGCTAAAATTCCAGTTGAAATTTTTTCAAAGTCCCTTAAAAATTTTCCAATCTTCGTCCCAATTCTTCACATTCCCATTGAAACTTTTCAAATCCCTCTCAAAACGGTTGAAACCCTAATGAAGTTTTTAAAATTCTCTCTAGAATTTTCCAAATCCACCTCAACATGTTTACAATTTCACGTCAAAATTGCTAAAATTCCAGTTGAAATTTTTTCCAAGTCCCTTAAAAATTTTCCAATTTTCGTCCCAATTCTTCCCATTCCCATTGAAACTTTTCAAAAGCCTCTCAAAAAAGCTTAAATTCTGTTGAAGCCTTTAAAATTCTCTCTAGAATTTTCCAAATCCACGTCAACGTGTTTCCAATTTCAGGTCAGAATTGCTAAAATTGCAGTTGAAATTTTTTCAAAGTCCCCCCAAAATTTTCCAGTTTTCGTCCAAATTCTTCACATTCCCATTGAAACCTTTCAAATCCCTCTCAACATTGTTGACACCCAGATGAAGCTTTTAAGATTCTCTCTAGAATTTTCCAAATCCACTTCAACATGTTTACAATTTCACGTCAAAATTGCTAAAATTCCAGTTGAAATTTTTTCAAAGTCCCTGAAAAACTTACCAATTTTCGTCCCAATTCTTCCCATTCCCATTGAAACTTTTCAAATCCCTCTCAACATTGTTCAAAACCTGCTGAAGCTTTTAAAATTCCCTCTAGAATTTTCCAAATCCACCTCAACATGTTTACAATTTCACGTCAACATTGCTAAAATTCCAGTTGAAATTTTTTCAAAGTCCCTTCAAAATTTTCCAATTTTCGTCCCAATTCTTCCCATTCCCATTGAAACTTTTCAAAGCCCTCTCAAAATGGTTGAAACCCTAATGAAGTTTTTAAAATTCTCTCTAGAATTTTCCAAATCCGCCTCAACATGTTTACAATTTCAGGTCAAAATTGCTAAAATTCCATTTGAAATTTTTTCAAAGTCCCTAAAGAACTTTACAATTTTCGTCCCAATTCTTCCCATTCCCATTGAAACTTTTCAAATCCCTCTCAACATTGTTGAAATCCTCTTGAAAGTTTGAAAATTCCCTCTAGAATTTTCCAAATCCACCTCAACATGTTTAGAATTTCACGTCAAAATTGCTAAAATTCCAGTTGAAATTTTTTCCAAGTCCCTTCAAAATTGTCCAATTTTCGTCCCAATTCTTCACATTCCCACTGAAACTTTTCAAATCCCTCTCAACATTGTTGAAATCCTGTTGAAAGTTTGAAAATTCTCTCTAGAATGTTCCAAATCCACCTCAACATGTTTACAATTTCACGTCAAAATTGCTAAAATTCCAGTTGAAATTTTTTCAAAGTCCCTGAAAAATTTTCCAATTTTCGTCCCAATTCTTCCCATTCCCATTGAAACTTTTCAAATCCCTCTCAACATTGTTGAAATCCTGTTGAAAGTTTGAAACCTATCTCTAGAATTTTCCAAATCCACCACAACATGTTTACAATTTCACGTCAAAATTGCTAAATTCCAGTTGCAATTTTTTCCAAGTCCCTTCAAAATTTTCCAATTTTCGTCCCAATTCTTCACATTCCCATTGAAACTTTTCAAATCCCTCTCAACATTGTTGACACCCAGATGAAGCTTTTAAAATTCTCTCTAGAATTTTCCAAATCCACTTCAACATGTTTACAATTTCACGTCAAAATTGCTAAAATTCCAGTTGAAATTTTTTCAAAGTCCCTGAAAAACTTACCAATTTTCGTCCCAATTCTTCACATTCCCATTGAAACTTTTCAAATCCCTCTCAACATTGTTCAAAACCTGCTGAAGCTTTTAAAATTCCCTCTAGAATTTTCCAAATCCACCTCAACATGTTTACAATTTCACGTCAAAATTGCTAAAATTCCAGTTGAAATTTCTTCCAAGTCCCTGAAAAATTTTCCAATTTTCATCCCAATTCTTCACATTCCCATTGAAACTTTTCAAATCCCTCTCAACATTGTTGAAATCCTGTGAAAGTTTGAAACTTCTCTCTAGAATTTTTCAAATCCACCTCAACATGTTTACAGTTTCACGTCAAAATTGCTAAAATTCCAGTTGAAATTTTTTCAAAGTCCCTTAAAAGTTTTCCAATTTTTGTCCCAATTCTTCCCATTCCCATTGAAACTTTTCAAATCCCTCTCAAAATTGTTGAAATTCTCTTGAAGCTTTTAAAATTCTCTCCAGAATTTTCAAAATCCATGTCCACATGTTTACAATTTCACGTCAAAAAATGGCTAAAATTCCAGTTGAAATTTTTTCAAAGTCCCTTAAAAATTTTCCAATTTTTGTCCCAATTCTTCCCATTCCCATTGAAACTTTTCAAATTCCTCTCAAAATTGTTGAAATTCTCTTGAAGCTTTTAAAATTCTCTCCAGAATTTTCAAAATCCATGTCCACATGTTTACAATTTCACGTCAAAAAATGGCTAAAATTCCAGTTGAAATTTTTTCAAAGTCCCTTAAAAATTTTCCAATTTTTGTCCCAATTCTTCCCATTCCCATTGAAACTTTTCAAATCCCTCTCAAAATTGTTGAAATTCTCTTGAAGCTTTTAAAATTCTCTCTAGAATTTTCAAAATCCATGTCCACATGTTTACAATTTCACGTCAAAAAATGGCTAAAATTCCAGTTGAAATTTTTTCAAAGTCCCTTAAAAATTTTCCAATTTTTGTCCCAATTCTTCCCATTCCCATTGAAACTTTTCAAATTCCTCTCAAAATTGTTGAAATTCTCTTGAAGCTTTTAAAATTCTCTCTAGAATTTTCAAAATCCATGTCCACATGTTTACAATTTCACGTCAAAAAATGGCTAAAATTCCAGTTGAAATTTTTTCAAAGTCCCTTCAAAATTTTCCAATTTTTGTCCCAATTCTTCCCATTCCCATTGAAACTTTTCAAATCCCTCTCAAAATTGTTGAAATTCTCTTGAAGCTTTTAAAATTCTCTCTAGAATTTTCAAAATCCATGTCCACATGTTTACAATTTCACGTCAAAAAATGGCTAAAATTCCAGTTGAAAATTTTTCAAAGTCCCTTCAAAATTTTCCAATTTTTGTCCCAATTCTTCCCATTCCCATTGAAACTTTTCAAATCCCTCTCAAAATTGTTGAAATTCTCTTGAAGCTTTTAAAATTCTCTCTAGAATTTTCAAAATCCATGTCCACATGTTTACAATTTCACGTAAATAATGGCTAAAATTCCAGTTGAAATTTTTTCAAAGTCCCTTCAAATTTTCCAATTTTTGTCCCAATTCTTCCCATTCCCATTGAAACTTTTCAAATCCCTCTCAAAATTGTTGAAATTCTCTTGAAGCTTTTAAAATTCTCTCTAGAATTTTCAAAATCCATGTCCACATGTTTACAATTTCACGTCAAAAAATGGCTAAAATTCCAGTTGAAATTTTTTCAAAGTCCCTTCAAAATTTTCCAATTTTTGTCCCAATTCTTCCCATTCCCATTGAAACTTTTCAAATCCCTCTCAAATTTGCTGAAATTCTCTTGAAGCTTTTAAAATTCTCTCTAGAATTTTCAAAATCCATGTCCACATGTTTACAATTTCACGTCAAAAAATGGCTAAAATTCCAGTTGAAATTTTTTCAAAGTCCCTTCAAAATTTTTCAATTTTTGTCCCAATTCTTCCCATTCCCATTGAAACTTTTCAAATCGCTCTCAAATTTGCTGAAATTCTCTTGAAGCTTTTAAAATTCTCTCTAGAATTTTCAAAATCCATGTCCACATGTTTACAATTTCACGTCAAAAAATGGCTAAAATTCCAGTTGAAATTTTTTCAAAGTCCCTGAAAAATTTTCCAATTTTTGTCCCAATTCTTCCCATTCCCATTGAAACTTTTCAAATTCCTCTCAAAATTGTTGAAATTCTCTTGAAGCTTTTAAAATTCTCTCTATAATTTTCAAAATCCATGTCCACATGTTTACAATTTCACGTAAATAATGGCTAAAATTCCAGTTGAAATTTTTTCAAAGTCCCTTAAAAATTTTCCAATTTTTGTCCCAATTCTTCCCATTCCCATTGAAACTTTTCAAATCCCTCTCAAATTTGTTGAAATTCTCTTGAAGCTTTTAAAATTCTCTCTAGAATTTTCAAAATCCATGTCCACATGTTTACAATTTCACGTCAAAAAATGGCTAAAATTCCAGTTGAAATTTTTTCAAAGTCCCTTCAAAATTTTCCAATTTTTGTCCCAATTCTTCCCATTCCCATTGAAACTTTTCAAATCCCTCTCCAAATTGTTGAAATTCTCTTGAAGCTTTTAAAATTCGCTCTAGAATTTTCAAAATCCATGTCCACAGGTTTACAATTTCACGTCAAAAAATGGCTAAAATTCCAGTTGAAATTTTTTCAAAGTCCCTTCAAAATTTTCCAATTTTTGTCCCAATTCTTCCAATTCCCATTGAAACTTTTCAAATCACTCTCAAAATTGTTGAAATTCTCTTGAAGCTTTTAAAATTCTCTCTAGAATTTTCAAAATCCATGTCCACATGTTTACAATTTCACGTCAAAAAATGGCTAAAATTCCAGTTGAAATTTTTTCAAAGTCCCTGAAAAATTTTCCAATTTTTGTCCCAATTCTTCCCATTCCCATTGAAACTTTTCAAATCCCTCTCAAAATTGTTGAAATTCTCTTGAAGCTTTTAAAATTCTCTCCAGAATTTTCAAAATCCATGTCCACATGTTTACAATTTCACGTCAAAAAATGGCTAAAATTCCAGTTGAAATTTTTTCAAAGTCCCTTCAAAATTTTCCAATTTTTGTCCCAATTCTTCCCATTCCCATTGAAACTTTTCAAATCCCTCTCAAAATTGTTGAAATTCTCTTGAAGCTTTTAAAATTCTCTCCAGAATTTTCAAAATCCATGTCCACATGTTTACAATTTCACGTCAAAAAATGGCTAAAATTCCAGTTGAAATTTTTTCAAAGTCCCTTAAAAATTTTCCAATTTTTGTCCCGATTCTTCCCATTCCCATTGAAACTTTTCAAATCCCTCTCAAATTTGCTGAAATTCTCTTGAAGCTTTTAAAATTCTCTCTAGAATTTTCAAAATCCATGTCCACAGGTTTACAATTTCACGTCAAAAAATGGCTAAAATTCCAGTTGAAATTTTTTCAAAGTCCCTTCAAAATTTTCCAATTTTTGTCCCAATTCTTCCCATTCCCATTGAAACTTTTCAAATCCCTCTCAATATTGTTGAAATTCTGTTGAAGCTTTTAAAATTCTCTCCAGAATTTTCAAAATCCATGTCCACATGTTTACAATTTCACGTCAAAAAATGGCTAAAATTCCAGTTGAAATTTTTTCAAAGTCCCTTCAAAATTTTCCAGTTTTTGTCCCAATTCTTCCCATTCCCATGGAATCTTTTCAAATCCCTCTCAAAATTGTTGAAATTCTCTTGAAGCTTTTAAAATTCTCTCTAGAATTTTCAAAATCCATGTCCACATGTTTACAATTTCACGTCAAAAAATGGCTAAAATTCCAGTGAAATTTTTTCAAAGTCCCTTCAAAATTTTCCAATTTTTGTCCCAATTCTTCCCATTCCCATTGAAACTTTTCAAATCCCTCTCAAAATTGTTGAAATTCTCTTGAAGCTTTTAAAATTCTCTCCAGAATTTTCAAAATCCATGTCCACATGTTTACAATTTCACGTCAAAAAATGGCTAAAATTCCAGTTGAAATTTTTTCAAAGTCCCTTCAAAATTTTCCAATTTTTGTCCCAATTCTTCCCATTCCCATTGAAACTTTTCAAATCGCTCTCAAATTTGCTGAAATTCTCTTGAAGCTTTTAAAATTCTCTCTAGAATTTTCAAAATCCATGTCCACATGTTTACAATTTCACGTCAAAAAATGGCTAAAATTCCAGTTGAAATTTTTTCAAAGTCCCTTCAAAATTTTCCAATTTTTGTCCCAATTCTTCCCATTCCCATTGAAACTTTTCAAATTCCTCTCAAAATTGTTGAAATTCTCTTGAAGCTTTTAAAATTCTCTCTAGAATTTTCAAAATCCATGTCCACATGTTTACAATTTCACGTAAATAAGGGCTAAAATTCCAGTTGAAATTTTTTCAAAGTCCCTTAAAAATTTTCCAATTTTTGTCCCATTCTTCCCATTCCCATTGAAACTTTTCAAATCCCTCTCAAAATTGTTGAAATTCTCTTGAAGCTTTTAAAATTCTCTCCAGAATTTTCAAAATCCATGTCCACATGTTTACAATTTCACGTCAAAAAATGGCTAAAATTCCAGTTGAAATTTTTTCAAAGTCCCTTAAAAATTTTCCAATTTTTGTCCCAATTCTTCCCATTCCCATTGAAACTTTTCAAATCCCTCTCAAAATTGTTGAAATTCTCTTGAAGCTTTTAAAATTCTCTCTAGAATTTTCAAAATCCATGTCCACAGGTTTACAATTTCACGTCAAAAAATGGCTAAAATTCCAGTTGAAATTTTTTCAAAGTCCCTTCAAAATTTTCCAATTTTTGTCCCAATTCTTCCCATTCCCATTGAAACTTTTCAAATCACTCTCAAAATTGTTGAAATTCTCTTGAAGCTTTTAAAATTCTCTCTAGAATTTTCAAAATCCATGTCCACATGTTTACAATTTCACGTCAAAAAATGGCTAAAATTCCAGTTGAAATTTTTTCAAAGTCCCTTCAAAATTTTCCAATTTTTGTCCCAATTCTTCCCATTCCCATTGAAACTTTTCAAATCCCTCTCAAAATTGTTGAAATTCTCTTGAAGCTTTTAAAATTCTCTCTAGAATTTTCAAAATCCATGTCCACATGTTTACAATTTCACGTCAAAAAATGGCTAAAATTCCAGTTGAAATTTTTTCAAAGTCCCTGAAAAATTTTCCAATTTTTGTCCCAATTCTTCCCATTCCCATTGAAACTTTTCAAATCCCTCTCAAAATTGTTGAAATTCTCTTGAAGCTTTTAAAATTCTCTCCAGAATTTTCAAAATCCATGTCCACATGTTTACAATTTCACGTCAAAAAATGGCTAAAATTCCAGTTGAAATTTTTTCAAAGTCCCTTCAAAATTTTCCAATTTTTGTCCCAATTCTTCCCATTCCCATTGAAACTTTTCAAATCCCTCTCAAAATTGTTGAAATTCTCTTGAAGCTTTTAAAATTCTCTCCAGAATTTTCAAAATCCATGTCCACATGTTTACAATTTCACGTCAAAAAATGGCTAAAATTCCAGTTGAAATTTTTTCAAAGTCCCTTAAAAATTTTCCAATTTTTGTCCCGATTCTTCCCATTCCCATTGAAACTTTTCAAATCCCTCTCAAATTTGCTGAAATTCTCTTGAAGCTTTTAAAATTCTCTCTAGAATTTTCAAAATCCATGTCCACAGGTTTACAATTTCACGTCAAAAAATGGCTAAAATTCCAGTTGAAATTTTTTCAAAGTCCCTTCAAAATTTTCCAATTTTTGTCCCAATTCTTCCCATTCCCATTGAAACTTTTCAAATCCCTCTCAATATTGTTGAAATTCTGTTGAAGCTTTTAAAATTCTCTCCAGAATTTTCAAAATCCATGTCCACATGTTTACAATTTCACGTCAAAAAATGGCTAAAATTCCAGTTGAAATTTTTTCAAAGTCCCTTCAAAATTTTCCAGTTTTTGTCCCAATTCTTCCCATTCCCATGGAATCTTTTCAAATCCCTCTCAAAATTGTTGAAATTCTCTTGAAGCTTTTAAAATTCTCTCTAGAATTTTCAAAATCCATGTCCACATGTTTACAATTTCACGTCAAAAAATGGCTAAAATTCCAGTGAAATTTTTTCAAAGTCCCTTCAAAATTTTCCAATTTTTGTCCCAATTCTTCCCATTCCCATTGAAACTTTTCAAATCCCTCTCAAAATTGTTGAAATTCTCTTGAAGCTTTTAAAATTCTCTCCAGAATTTTCAAAATCCATGTCCACATGTTTACAATTTCACGTCAAAAAATGGCTAAAATTCCAGTTGAAATTTTTTCAAAGTCCCTTCAAAATTTTCCAATTTTTGTCCCAATTCTTCCCATTCCCATTGAAACTTTTCAAATCGCTCTCAAATTTGCTGAAATTCTCTTGAAGCTTTTAAAATTCTCTCTAGAATTTTCAAAATCCATGTCCACATGTTTACAATTTCACGTCAAAAAATGGCTAAAATTCCAGTTGAAATTTTTTCAAAGTCCCTTCAAAATTTTCCAATTTTTGTCCCAATTCTTCCCATTCCCATTGAAACTTTTCAAATTCCTCTCAAAATTGTTGAAATTCTCTTGAAGCTTTTAAAATTCTCTCTAGAATTTTCAAAATCCATGTCCACATGTTTACAATTTCACGTAAATAAGGGCTAAAATTCCAGTTGAAATTTTTTCAAAGTCCCTTAAAAATTTTCCAATTTTTGTCCCATTCTTCCCATTCCCATTGAAACTTTTCAAATCCCTCTCAAAATTGTTGAAATTCTCTTGAAGCTTTTAAAATTCTCTCCAGAATTTTCAAAATCCATGTCCACATGTTTACAATTTCACGTCAAAAAATGGCTAAAATTCCAGTTGAAATTTTTTCAAAGTCCCTTCAAAATTTTCCAATTTTTGTCCCAATTCTTCCCATTCCCATTGAAACTTTTCAAATCCCTCTCAAAATTGTTGAAATTCTCTTGAAGCTTTTAAAATTCTCTCTAGAATTTTCAAAATCCATGTCCACAGGTTTACAATTTCACGTCAAAAAATGGCTAAAATTCCAGTTGAAATTTTTTCAAAGTCCCTTCAAAATTTTCCAATTTTTGTCCCAATTCTTCCCATTCCCATTGAAACTTTTCAAATCACTCTCAAAATTGTTGAAATTCTCTTGAAGCTTTTAAAATTCTCTCTAGAATTTTCAAAATCCATGTCCACATGTTTACAATTTCACGTCAAAAAATGGCTAAAATTCCAGTTGAAATTTTTTCAAAGTCCCTTCAAAATTTTCCAATTTTTGTCCCAATTCTTCCCATTCCCATTGAAACTTTTCAAATCCCTCTCAAAATTGTTGAAATTCTCTTGAAGCTTTTAAAATTCTCTCCAGAATTTTCAAAATCCATGTCCACATGTTTACAATTTCACGTCAAAAAATGGCTAAAATTCCAGTTGAAATTTTTTCAAAGTCCCTTAAAAATTTTCCAATTTTTGTCCCAATTCTTCCCATTCCCATTGAAACTTTTCAAATCCCTCTCAAAATTGTTGAAATTCTGTTGAAGCTTTTAAAATTCTCTCTAGAATTTTCAAAATCCATGTCCACATGTTTACAATTTCACGTCAAAAAATGGCTAAAATTCCAGTTGAAATTTTTTTCAAAGTCCCTTCAAAATTTTCCAATTTTTGTCCCAATTCTTCCCATTCCCATTGAAACTTTTCAAATCCCTCTCAAAATTGTTGAAATTCTCTTGAAGCTTTTAAAATTCTCTCTAGAATTTTCAAAATCCATGTCCACATGTTTACAATTTCACGTCAAAAAATGGCTAAAATTCCAGTTGAAATTTTTTCAAAGTCCCTTCAAAATTTTCCAATTTTTGTCCCAATTCTTCCCATTCCCATTGAAACTTTTCAAATCCCTCTCAAAATTGTTGAAATTCTCTTGAAGCTTTTAAAATTCTCTCCAGAATTTTCAAAATCCATGTCCACATGTTTACAATTTCACGTCAAAAAATGGCTAAAATTCCAGTTGAAATTTTTTCAAAGTCCCTTCAAAATTTTCCAATTTTTGTCCCAATTCTTCCCATTCCCATGGAAACTTTTCAAATCCCTCTCAAAATTGTTGAAATTCTCTTGAAGCTTTTAAAATTCTCTCTAGAATTTTCAAAATCCATGTCCACATGTTTACAATTTCACGTCAAAAAATGGCTAAAATTCCAGTTGAAATTTTTTCAAAGTCCCTTCAAAATTTTCCAGTTTTTGTCCCAATTCTTCCCATTCCCATTGAAACTTTTCAAATCCCTCTCAAAATTGTTGAAATTCTCTTGAAGCTTTTAAAATTCTCTCTAGAATTTTCAAAATCCATGTCCACATGTTTACAATTTCACGTCAAAAAATGGCTAAAATTCCAGTTTAAATTTTTTCAAAGTCCCTTAAAAATTTTCCAATTTTTGTCCCAATTCTTCCCATTCCCATTGAAACTTTTCAAATCCCTCTCAAAATTGTTGAAATTCTGTTGAAGCTTTTAAAATTCTCTCTAGAATTTTCAAAATCCATGTCCACATGTTTACAATTTCACGTCAAAAAATGGCTAAAATTCCAGTTGAAATTTTTTCAAAGTCCCTTAAAAATTTTCCAATTTTTGTCCCAATTCTTCCCATTCCCATTGAAACTTTTCAAATCCCTCTCAAATTTGCTGAAATTCTCTTGAAGCTTTTAAAATTCTCTCTAGAATTTTCAAAATCCATGTCCACAGGTTTACAATTTCACGTCAAAAAATGGCTAAAATTCCAGTTGAAATTTTTTCAAAGTCCCTTCAAAATTTTCCAATTTTTGTCCCAATTCTTCCCATTCCCATTGAAACTTTTCAAATCCCTCTCAATATTGTTGAAATTCTGTTGAAGCTTTTAAAATTCTCTCCAGAATTTTCAAAATCCATGTCCACATGTTTACAATTTCACGTCAAAAAATGGCTAAAATTCCAGTTGAAATTTTTTCAAAGTCCCTTCAAAATTTTCCAGTTTTTGTCCCAATTCTTCCCATTCCCATGGAATCTTTTCAAATCCCTCTCAAAATTGTTGAAATTCTCTTGAAGCTTTTAAAATTCTCTCTAGAATTTTCAAAATCCATGTCCACATGTTTACAATTTCACGTCAAAAAATGGCTAAAATTCCAGTGAAATTTTTTCAAAGTCCCTTCAAAATTTTCCAATTTTTGTCCCAATTCTTCCCATTCCCATTGAAACTTTTCAAATCCCTCTCAAAATTGTTGAAATTCTCTTGAAGCTTTTAAAATTCTCTCTAGAATTTTCAAAATCCATGTCCACATGTTTACAATTTCACGTAAATAATGGCTAAAATTCCAGTTGAAATTTTTTCAAAGTCCCTTAAAAATTTTCCAATTTTTGTCCCAATTCTTCCCATTCCCATTGAAACTTTTCAAATCCCTCTCAAATTTGTTGAAATTCTGTTGAAGCTTTTAAAATTCTCTCTAGAATTTTCAAAATCCATGTCCACATGTTTACAATTTCACGTCAAAAAATGGCTAAAATTCCAGTTGAAATTTTTTCAAAGTCCCTTCAAAATTTTCCAATTTTTGTCCCAATTCTTCCCATTCCCATTGAAACTTTTCAAATCCCTCTCCAAATTGTTGAAATTCTCTTGAAGCTTTTAAAATTCTCTCTAGAATTTTCAAAATCCATGTCCACAGGTTTACAATTTCACGTCAAAAAATGGCTAAAATTCCAGTTGAAATTTTTTCAAAGTCCCTTCAAAATTTTCCAATTTTTGTCCCAATTCTTCCCATTCCCATTGAAACTTTTCAAATCACTCTCAAAATTGTTGAAATTCTCTTGAAGCTTTTAAAATTCTCTCTAGAATTTTCAAAATCCATGTCCACATGTTTACAATTTCACGTCAAAAAATGGCTAAAATTCCAGCTGAAATTTTTTCAAAGTCCCTTAAAAATTTTCCAATTTTTGTCCCAATTCTTCCCATTCCCATTGAAACTTTTCAAATCCCTCTCAAAATTGTTGAAATTCTCTTGAAGCTTTTAAAATTCTCTCCAGAATTTTCAAAATCCATGTCCACATGTTTACAATTTCACGTCAAAAAATGGCTAAAATTCCAGTTGAAATTTTTTCAAAGTCCCTTAAAAATTTTCCAATTTTTGTCCCAATTCTTCCCATTCCCATGGAAACTTTTCAAATCCCTCTCAATATTGTTGAAATTCTGTTGAAGCTTTTAAAATTCTCTCTAGAATTTTCAAAATCCATGTCCACATGTTTACAATTTCACGTCAAAAAATGGCTAAAATTCCAGTTGAAATTTTTTCAAAGTCCCTTAAAAATTTTCCAATTTTTGTCCCGATTCTTCCCATTCCCATTGAAACTTTTCAAATCCCTCTCAAATTTGCTGAAATTCTCTTGAAGCTTTTAAAATTCTCTCTAGAATTTTCAAAATCCATGTCCACAGGTTTACAATTTCACGTCAAAAAATGGCTAAAATTCCAGTTGAAATTTTTTCAAAGTCCCTTCAAAATTTTCCAATTTTTGTCCCAATTCTTCCCATTCCCATTGAAACTTTTCAAATCCCTCTCAATATTGTTGAAATTCTGTTGAAGCTTTTAAAATTCTCTCCAGAATTTTCAAAATCCATGTCCACATGTTTACAATTTCACGTCAAAAAATGGCTAAAATTCCAGTTGAAATTTTTTCAAAGTCCCTTCAAAATTTTCCAGTTTTTGTCCTAATTCTTCCCATTCCCATGGAATCTTTTCAAATCCCTCTCAAAATTGTTGAAATTCTCTTGAAGCTTTTAAAATTCTCTCTAGAATTTTCAAAATCCATGTCCACATGTTTACAATTTCACGTCAAAAAATGGCTAAAATTCCAGTTGAAATTTTTTCAAAGTCCCTTCAAAATTTTCCAATTTTTGTCCCAATTCTTCCCATTCCCATTGAAACTTTTCAAATCCCTCTCAAAATTGTTGAAATTCTCTTGAAGCTTTTAAAATTCTCTCTAGAATTTTCAAAATCCATGTCCACAGGTTTACAATTTCACGTCAAAAAATGGCTAAAATTCCAGTTGAAATTTTTTCAAAGTCCCTTCAAAATTTTCCAATTTTTGTCCCAATTCTTCCCATTCCCATTGAAACTTTTCAAATCGCTCTCAAATTTGCTGAAATTCTCTTGAAGCTTTTAAAATTCTCTCTAGAATTTTCAAAATCCATGTCCACATGTTTACAATTTCACGTCAAAAAATGGCTAAAATTCCAGTTGAAATTTTTTCAAAGTCCCTGAAAAATTTTCCAATTTTTGTCCCAATTCTTCCCATTCCCATTGAAACTTTTCAAATCCCTCTCAAAATTGTTGAAATTCTCTTGAAGCTTTTAAAATTCTCTCTAGAATTTTCAAAATCCATGTCCACATGTTTACAATTTCACGTAAATAATGGCTAAAATTCCAGTTGAAATTTTTTCAAAGTCCCTTAAAAATTTTCCAATTTTTGTCCCAATTCTTCCCATTCCCATTGAAACTTTTCAAATCCCTCTCAAATTTGTTGAAATTCTGTTGAAGCTTTTAAAATTCTCTCTAGAATTTTCAAAATCCATGTCCACATGTTTACAATTTCACGTAAATAATGGCTAAAATTCCAGTTGAAATTTTTTCAAAGTCCCTTAAAAATTTTCCAATTTTTGTCCCAATTCTTCCCATTCCCATTGAAACTTTTCAAATCCCTCTCCAAATTGTTGAAATTCTGTTGAAGCTTTTAAAATTCTCTCTAGAATTTTCAAAATCCATGGCCACATGTTTACAATTTCACGTCAAAAAATGGCTAAAATTCCAGTTGAAATTTTTTCAAAGTCCCTTCAAAATTTTCCAATTTTTGTCCCAATTCTTCCCATTCCCATTGAAACTTTTCAAATCCCTCTCAAAATTGTTGAAATTCTCTTGAAGCTTTTAAAATTCTCTCCAGAATTTTCAAAATCCATGTCCACATGTTTACAATTTCACGTCAAAAAATGGCTAAAATTCCAGTTGAAATTTTTTCAAAGTCCCTTCAAAATTTTCCAATTTTTGTCCCAATTCTTCCCATTCCCATTGAAACTTTTCAAATCCCTCTCAAAATTGTTGAAATTCTCTTGAAGCTTTTAAAATTCTCTCCAGAATTTTCAAAATCCATGTCCACATGTTTACAATTTCACGTCAAAAAATGGCTAAAATTCCAGTTGAAATTTTTTCAAAGTCCCTTAAAAATTTTCCAATTTTGTCCCAATTCTTCCCATTCCCATTGAAACTTTTCAAATCCCTCTCAAAATTGTTGAAATTCTCTTGAAGCTTTTAAAATTCTCTCCAGAATTTTCAAAATCCATGTCCACATGTTTACAATTTCACGTCAAAAAATGGCTAAAATTCCAGTTGAAATTTTTTCAAAGTCCCTTAAAAATTTTCCAATTTTTGTCCCAATTCTTCCCATTCCCATTGAAACTTTTCAAATCCCTCTCAAAATTGTTGAAATTCTCTTGAAGCTTTTAAAATTCTCTCTAGAATTTTCAAAATCCATGTCCACAGGTTTACAATTTCACGTCAAAAAATTGCTAAAATTCCAGTTGAAATTTTTTCAAAGTCCCTTAAAAATTTTCCAATTTTTGTCCCAATTCTTCCCATTCCCATTGAAACTTTTCAAATCCCTCTCCAAATTGTTGAAATTCTGTTGAAGCTTTTAAAATTCTCTCTAGAATTTTCAAAATCCATGTCCACAGGTTTACAATTTCACGTCAAAAAATGGCTAAAATTCCAGTTGAAATTTTTTCAAAGTCCCTTCAAAATTTTCCAATTTTTGTCCCAATTCTTCCCATTCCCATTGAAACTTTTCAAATCCCTCTCAAAATTGTTGAAATTCTCTTGAAGCTTTTAAAATTCTCTCTAGAATTTTCAAAATCCATGTCCACATGTTTACAATTTCACGTCAAAAAATGGCTAAAATTCCAGTTGAAATTTTTTCAAAGTCCCTTAAAAATTTTCCAATTTTTGTCCCAATTCTTCCCATTCCCATTGAAACTTTTCAAATCCCTCTCAAAATTGTTGAAATTCTCTTGAAGCTTTTAAAATTCTCTCCAGAATTTTCAAAATCCATGTCCACATGTTTACAATTTCACGTCAAAAAATGGCTAAAATTCCAGTTGAAATTTTTTCAAAGTCCCTTCAAAATTTTCCAATTTTTGTCCCAATTCTTCCCATTCCCATTGAAACTTTTCAAATCCCTCTCAAAATTGTTGAAATTCTCTTGAAGCTTTTAAAATTCTCTCCAGAATTTTCAAAATCCATGTCCACATGTTTACAATTTCACGTCAAAAAATGGCTAAAATTCCAGTTGAAATTTTTTCAAAGTCCCTTAAAAATTTTCCAATTTTTGTCCCAATTCTTCCCATTCCCATTGAAACTTTTCAAATCCCTCTCAAAATTGTTGAAATTCTGTTGAAGCTTTTAAAATTCTCTCCAGAATTTTCAAAATCCATGTCCACATGTTTACAATTTCACGTCAAAAAATGGCTAAAATTCCAGTTGAAATTTTTTCAAAGTCCCTTAAAAATTTTCCAATTTTTGTCCCAATTCTTCCCATTCCCATTGAAACTTTTCAAATCCCTCTCAAAATTGTTGAAATTCTCTTGAAGCTTTTAAAATTCTCTCTAGAATTTTCAAAATCCATGGCCACATGTTTACAATTTCACGTCAAAAAATGGCTAAAATTCCAGTTGAAATTTTTTCAAAGTCCCTTAAAAATTTTCCAATTTTTGTCCCAATTCTTCCCATTCCCATTGAAACTTTTCAAATCCCTCTCAAAATTGTTGAAATTCTCTTGAAGCTTTTAAAATTCTCTCTAGAATTTTCAAAATCCATGTCCACATGTTTACAATTTCACGTCAAAAAATGGCTAAAATTCCAGTTGAAATTTTTTCAAAGTCCCTTCAAAATTTTCCAATTTTTGTCCCAATTCTTCCCATTCCCATTGAAACTTTTCAAATCCCTCTCAAAATTGTTGAAATTCTGTTGAAGCTTTTAAAATTCTCTCTAGAATTTTCAAAATCCATGTCCACAGGTTTACAATTTCACGTCAAAAAATGGCTAAAATTCCAGTTGAAATTTTTTCAAAGTCCCTTCAAAATTTTCCAATTTTTGTCCCAATTCTTCCCATTCCCATTGAAACTTTTCAAATCGCTCTCAAATTTGCTGAAATTCTCTTGAAGCTTTTAAAATTCTCTCTAGAATTTTCAAAATCCATGTCCACATGTTTACAATTTCACGTCAAAAAATGGCTAAAATTCCAGTTGAAATTTTTTCAAAGTCCCTGAAAAATTTTCCAATTTTTGTCCCAATTCTTCCCATTCCCATTGAAACTTTTCAAATCCCTCTCAAAATTGTTGAAATTCTCTTGAAGCTTTTAAAATTCTCTCTAGAATTTTCAAAATCCATGTCCACATGTTTACAATTTCACGTAAATAATGGCTAAAATTCCAGTTGAAATTTTTTCAAAGTCCCTTAAAAATTTTCCAATTTTTGTCCCAATTCTTCCCATTCCCATTGAAACTTTTCAAATCCCTCTCAAATTTGTTGAAATTCTGTTGAAGCTTTTAAAATTCTCTCTAGAATTTTCAAAATCCATGTCCACATGTTTACAATTTCACGTAAATAATGGCTAAAATTCCAGTTGAAATTTTTTCAAAGTCCCTTAAAAATTTTCCAATTTTTGTCCCAATTCTTCCCATTCCCATTGAAACTTTTCAAATCCCTCTCAAAATTGTTGAAATTCTGTTGAAGCTTTTAAAATTCTCTCTAGAATTTTCAAAATCCATGTCCACATGTTTACAATTTCACGTCAAAAAATGGCTAAAATTCCAGTTGAAATTTTTTCAAAGTCCCTTAAAAATTTTCCAATTTTTGTCCCAATTCTTCCCATTCCCATTGAAACTTTTCAAATCCCTCTCAAAATTGTTGAAATTCTCTTGAAGCTTTTAAAATTCTCTCCAGAATTTTCAAAATCCATGTCCACATGTTTACAATTTCACGTCAAAAAATGGCTAAAATTCCAGTTGAAATTTTTTCAAAGTCCCTTCAAAATTTTCCAATTTTTGTCCCAATTCTTCCCATTCCCATTGAAACTTTTCAAATCCCTCTCAAAATTGTTGAAATTCTCTTGAAGCTTTTAAAATTCTCTCCAGAATTTTCAAAATCCATGTCCACATGTTTACAATTTCACGTCAAAAAATGGCTAAAATTCCAGTTGAAATTTTTTCAAAGTCCCTTAAAAATTTTCCAATTTTTGTCCCAATTCTTCCCATTCCCATTGAAACTTTTCAAATCCCTCTCAAAATTGTTGAAATTCTCTTGAAGCTTTTAAAATTCTCTCCAGAATTTTCAAAATCCATGTCCACATGTTTACAATTTCACGTCAAAAAATGGCTAAAATTCCAGTTGAAATTTTTTCAAAGTCCCTTAAAAATTTTCCAATTTTTGTCCCAATTCTTCCCATTCCCATTGAAACTTTTCAAATCCCTCTCAAAATTGTTGAAATTCTCTTGAAGCTTTTAAAATTCTCTCTAGAATTTTCAAAATCCATGTCCACAGGTTTACAATTTCACGTCAAAAAATTGCTAAAATTCCAGTTGAAATTTTTTCAAAGTCCCTTAAAAATTTTCCAATTTTTGTCCCAATTCTTCCCATTC